>NW_026967503.1:103765-386265 GCF_028390025.1 Pseudophryne corroboree | reverse complement strand
GAGGCTTGATTTCATGGCCCCTTGTGCTTTTTCTAAAGGGATGTCGGTGGTCTGTGAGGGATCTTCTGAGTCCCCCGCCGCGAATTCACGGTCGCTAGTGGTGGAGGTTTTTCTAAGCGATTGACCTTCTCTCCGTCTCCTCCAGCCAGGGTTAAACCTCGGCTGTCTCTGGCCCGGAGCAGACCTCTCTCCCCCCATGATCCATTTGTAAACTTTGTTCTCTTCATAGTCGGTTTTGACTAGATCCAATTTGTTATGTTTGAAGCGGATCAATTCTCGCTTGTAAGTGTCACACTGGTTTTGCAGTTTGGGGATCCAGTCCTGAGTCTGATCCTGTTGGAGAATGGGTAAATGTACCCGTTCAAACTCTATGATCTTGTCTCTGGTGTGTTTCAGCTCCCGGCCCACCTCTTCTATGACTAAGAGTATGAGGTCCATACTGCACTTGTTTAAGATGCCGATCCATCTTGCACAGAAATCCGGGTTATGTCGGCCCAATGTGGGGATTTTTTTAACTCTGAAACCCCTGGGAATCATGTGATCTCTGTGGTAATCTGACAATGATATGCCGTGCAGTAGGAAATCGGTTTCTTTTTTCTTTAACTTTAAAAGTTGTTGGTAAATGTCCTTCGAATCCAGTATTGATTCTGTGGGAGGTAGGCACTCTTTGAATCGCAGCCGATCAGCATCCTCATCCGTAAAGCTATAGGTGTCTCCTTTGTTAGCAATCACCCCCCTATGGCCACTCTGGTCGATGCTCTTTTGCAAGGTGCTGGGTGCTTCCATCCTGGTAAAGTGCACTGTGCCCAAATAAAGTGCTGAGTGAATTAGTGTCCAATGTTAAAAGCGAGAATCCACCTGGAGAAGTTCAATAAATTGCTCCACTTTTAAATGTTTCCTTCACTTATTTGTGTCTTGACAGCCCCGGCCAGCGCGATCCTATGCGCCGGCTGCTACTATAGCAACCCGACGCATGGACGCGCGACGTCATCCGTAGCGGAACCCGGAAGTCCAGGGAGCGCGGCGGGGACAGAGTGGCCGGAGGCGTCCGTTCTCACGTCCGGTTGGCGGGTAATTCACGGCTTATAAGGTAAGCTCTAAACACACATCACATACACCTTGAAGAAGGGGCTTTGGGCTCCGAAACGTCGGTTTTGCATTGTATCTTGTGATGCTTTAAATACACAAGTTTTGTTTGACTAAATCCTGGAGTGCCGCCGATTTCTTTCTACATATCACCATTATTACGGAGGGCACCCAGGCCCACTGCACATCGTATCCAGTGAGTGCCGGGCTATTCCACAGTGTGTGTGTGTGTGTGTGTGCGCGCGCGCGCGCGCGTGCGTGCGTGTGTGTGTGCGCGTGTATGTATGTATGTATGTATGTATGTATGTATGTATGTATATATATATATATATATATATATATATATTTTTTTTTTTTTTTTCTTCTTCTTAGCTGGAACGGTAAAATCACGAAAAAAAATTGCGTGGGGTCCCCTCTTCAAAGCATAACCAGCCTTGGGCTCTTCGAGCTGGTCCTGGTTCTAAAAATGCGGGGAAAAATTTGCCAGGGTATCCCCCGTATTTTTAAAACCAGCACCGGGCTCTGCGCCTGGTGCTGGTGCAAAAAATACGGGGGACAAAAAGAGTAGGGGTCCCCCGTATTTTTTACACCAGCATCGGGCTCCACTAGCTGGACATATAACGCCACAGCCGGGGGTCACTTATACAGTGCCCTGCGGCCGTGGCATTAAATATCCAACTAGTCACCCCTAGCCGGGGTACCCTGGGGGAGTGGGGACCCTTTCAATCAAGGGGTCCCCCCCCCCCAGCCACCCAAGGGCCAGGGGTGAAGCCCGAGGCTGCCCCCCCCCCCATCCAAGGGCTGCGGGTAGGAGGCTGATAGCCTTGAGATTTTTGAACAAATATTGTTTTTTCCAGGAGTACTACAAGTCCCAGCAAGCCTCCCCCGCAAGCTGGTACTTGGAGAACCACAAGTACCAGCATGCGGGAGAAAAAATGACCCGCTGGTACCTGTAGTACTACTGGAAAAAAAATACCCAAATAAAAACAGGACACACACCGTGACAGTATAACTTTATTACACACCTGCCGACACACACATACTTACCTATGTTGACACGCCGACTGCCACAGTCTCTGACGATCCGAGGGTACCTGTGAAAAAATTATACTCACCTGCCAGCGTCCAGAGAAATCCACGTCCAGAGTATAATCCAGGAACTTGGCAAAATAAAAAAACGCAAAAACCCGACCAACGGACTGAAAGGAGTCCCATGTTGACACATGGGACCCCTTTCCCCGAATGCAGAGACCTCTCCGTGACAGCTGTCACTGAAAGGTCTCTTCAGCCAATCAGCGAGTGCAACGTCCTTGCACTCTGCTGATTGGCACTTTGCACGTCTGAGCAGACAGCGCATCGCACAGCTCCCTCCATTATATTCAATGGTGGGAACTTTGCGCCTAGCGGTGAGGTCACCCGCGGTCAGCCGCTGACCACGGGTAACCCCCCCGCTGACCGCAAAGTTCCCATCATTGAAAGTAATGGAGGGAGCTGTGCGATGCGCTGTCACAGCACAGACAGCGCACAGCCAATCAGGTGAGCGCCACGTAGTAGCGATTCCTGATTGGCTGAAGGGACCTCAGTGATAGGAGTCACTTGGGGTCCCTGCACATTCGGGGAAAGGGGTCTCATGTGTCAACATGGGACCCCTTTCAGTCCGTTGGTCGGGTTTTTGCGTATTTTTTATTTTTTTTGCCAAGTACCTGGATTATACTCTGGAGGTGGATTTATCTCTGGACGCTGGCAGGTGAGTATAATTTTTTCACAGGTACCCTCGGATCGTCGGAGACTGTGGCAGTCGATGTGTCGACATAGGTAAGTATGTGTGTCGGTAGTGTGTAATAAAGTTTTACTTCTCACGGTGTGTGTGTGCTGTTTTTATTTGGGTATTTTTTTTTACAGTAGTACTACAGGCACCAGCGGGCCCGTTTTTCGCCCACATGCTGGTACTTGTGGTTCTCCAAGTGCCAGCTTGCGGGGAGGCTTGCTGGGACATGTAGTACTCCCGGAAAAAAATAAGCATTTACTTACCGATAATTCTATTTCTCGTAGTCCGTAGTGGATGCTGGGGACTCCGTAAGGACCATGGGGAATAGCGGCTCCGCAGGAGACTGGGCACAAATAGAAAGCTGTAGGACTACCTGGTGTGCACTGGCTCCTCCCCCTATGACCCTCCTCCAAGCCTCAGTTAGGATACTGTGCCCGGACGAGCGTACACAATAAGGAAGGATTTTGAATCCCGGGTAAGACTCATACCAGCCACACCAATCACACCGTACAACTTGTGATCTGAACCCAGTTAACAGTATGATAACAGAGGAGCCTCTGGAAAGATGGCTTCCTACAACAATAACCCGAATTTTTTTGGTAACAATAATTATATACAAGTATTGCAGACAATCCGCACTTGGGATGGGCGCCCAGCATCCACTACGGACTACGAGAAATAGAATTATCGGTAAGTAAATTCTTATTTTCTCTGACGTCCTAGTGGATGCTGGGGACTCCGTAAGGACCATGGGGATTATACCAAAGCTCCCAAACGGGCGGGAGAGTGCGGATGACTCTGCAGCACCGAATGAGAAAACTCAAGGTCCTCCTCAGCCAGAGTGTCAAATTTGTAAAATTTTACAAAGGTATTTGACCCTGACCAAGTAGCAGCTCGGCAAAGTTGTAAAGCAGAGACCCGTCGGGCAGCCGCCCAGGATGAGCCCACCTTCCATGTGGAGTGGGCTTTTACAGATTTTGGCTGTGGCAGGCCTGCCACAGAATGCGCAAGCTGAATTGTACTACAAATCCAGCGAGCAATAGTTTGCTTAGACGCAGGAGCACCCAGCTTGTTGGGTGCGTACAAGATAAACAGCGAGTCAGATTTTCTGACTCCAGCCGTCCTGGAAACATATTTTCAGGGTCCTGACAACGTCTAGCAACTTAGAGTCCTCCAAGTCCCTAGTAGCCGCAGGCACCACAATAGGCTGGTTCAGGTGAAACGCTGAAACCACCTTAGGGAGAAACTGAGGACGAGTCCTCAATTCCGCCCTGTCCGAATGGAAAATCAGATAAGGGCTTTTACAGGATAAAGCCGCCAATTCCGACATGTGCCTGGCCGAAGCCAGGGCCAACAGCATGATCACTTACCACGTGAGATATTTTACATCCACAGATTTAAGTGGTTCAAACCAATGTGATTTTAGGAAACCCAAAACTACATTGAGATCCCAAGGCGCCACTGGAGGCACAAAAGGAGGCTGTATATGCAGCACTCCCTTGACAAACGTCTGAACTTCAGGAACTGAAGCCAGTTCTTTCTGGAAGAAAATCGACAGGGCCGAAATCTGAACCTTAATGGATCCCAATTTGAGGCCCATAGACACTCCTGTTTGCAGGAATCGACCCAGTTGAAATTCCTCCGTCGGGCCTTCCTGGCCTCGCACCACGCAACATATTTTCGCCAAATGCGGTGATAATGCTTTGCGGTTACATCCTTTCTGGCTTTTATCAAAGTAGGGATGACTTCCTCTGGAATGCCTTTTTCCTTCAGGATCCGGCGTTCAACCGCCATGCCGTCAAACGCAGCCGCGGTAAGTCTTGGAACAGACAGGGTCCTTGATGGAGCAGGTCCCTTCTTAGAGGTAGAGGCCACGGGTCCTCTGTGAGCATCTCTTGAAGTTCCGGGTACCAAGTCCTTCTTGGCCAATCCGGAGCCACGAGTATAGTTCTTACTCCTCTCCTTCTTGAGTGTCCACAGCTATCGCCTGAGGGTCCCTTGACCTGGCGCAATATCTGTCCAGTTTTTTGTTGAGACGGGACGCCATCATGTCCACCTTTGGTTTTTCCCAACGGTTTACAATCACTTGGTAGACTTCTGGGTGAAGTCCCCACTCCCCCGGGTGGAGGTCGTGTCTGCTGAGGAAGTCTGCTTCCCAGTTGTCCACTCCCGGAATGAACACTGCTGACAGTGCTACGACATGATTCTCCGCCCAGCGAAGAATCCTTGCAGCTTCTGCCATTGCCCTCCTGCTTCTTGTGCCGCCCTGTCTGTTTACGTGGGCGACTGCCGTGATGTTGTCCGACTGGATCAGCACCGGCTGACCTTGAAGCAGAGGTCTTGCTTGGCTTAGGGCATTGTAAATGGCCCTTAATTCCAGGATGTTTATGTGAAGAGACGTTTCCATGCTTGACCACAAGCCCTGGAAATTTCTTCCCTGTGTGACTGCTCCCCAGCCTCTCAGGCTGGCATCCGTGGTCAGCAGCACCCAATCCTGAATGCCTTAGTGCTTTTTTGCTGAGCCAAATAGGAGCGACAGAGAGGTTGAACAATGGAAAATTACATATAACATTATAACATAACGGACAACTATAAAGTTGACACATAACATAACAGACAATTAGAAAGGTGACACAACAATAGATAACAATCACCTTAACATTTGAACAAGTCGGTGAAAATGTGTTACCATAAGAACTATTGAACTTACCACCAGCCAGGTGAAACTGCTCTGGGTGGGTGTCCAGTGCCCCCTGTGGATGCAAAGAAAAGGATTTATCTGGTATCAAAATTCTGTTTTCTTTCTTAGCCACTAGGGGTCACTGGAGTACTCTTGGGACGTAACAAAGTTTCTCCCTTGGGCGGAAGAGCTGTCTGATGTGTATTACGGTAATGGCGGGGTCTGCGCCACCTGTATTACGGTAACGGCGGGGTCTGCGCCACCTGTATTACGGTAACGGCGGGGTCTGCGCCACCTGTATTACGGTAACGGCGGGGTCTGTGCCACCTGTATTATGGTAACGGTGGGGTCTGCGCCTCCTGTATTACGGTAATGGCGGAGTCTGCGCCACCTGTATTACAGTAACGGCGCGGTCTGCGCCACTTGTATTTTGGTAACCACAGTGTCTTGTGCCTGCTGTATTACAGTAATGGCGGGGTCTGCTCCACCTGTATTATGGTAACGGCGAGGTCTGCGCCACCTGTATTACAGTAACGGCGGGGTCTGCGTTACCTGTATTACGGTAACAGCGCGGTCTGCGTCACCTGTATTACGGTAACGGCGGGTGTGTGCCACCTGTATTACGGTAATGGCGGGGTCTGCGCCACCTGTATTACGGTAACTGCGGGGTCTGCGCCACTTGTATTACGGTAATGGCGGGGTCTGCGCCACCTGTATTACGGTAACGGCGGGGTCTGCGCCACCTGTATTACGGTAACGGCGGGGTCTGCGCCACCTGTATTACGGTAACGGCGGGGTCTGCGCCACCTGTATTACAGTAATAGGACACTAGAGTGGCAGCCACCTGTACAGGGATAATGCAGCACCAGAGGCTGCTCCAGCTGCACTATAACAAGGCACCAGAGGCTGCTCCCCCTGTAGTACAGAACCTGACACCAGAGCTGCTCAGCCTATAGAATAATAATAATAATAATATCATTACCTGCTGCCAGACACAGCAATGGCTGCTCTCTGCTCCTGCTGCCTTGTGGGAATGATAGAAGGAAGGCGGAGCTCAGACCAGGGGAAAATGGCCGCCGCTCCTGACGTCACTACACGGCCAGGGAACCTATTGCTGCAGCCGGACTGGTCTACAAGAAAATGGCCGCCGGCCACCTGCACTGAGGACATTAATGGTAATATTCATTACAGAGGGCGGGGCTGTGGGCGGGGAGGAACCAGTCACTGGGAATCAGCTTGTGCCAATCACTCTTTCCACCTGACTTCCACATACAGGACTGCTGCAGTGTCCGTGGAGATCAGGTAATTATTATACAGGGGGAGCAGCCTGTAGTGCCCTGATATTATTATTATACAGGGGGAGCAGCCTGTAGTGCCCTGATATTATATTTATACAGGGGGAGCAGCCTGTGGTGTCCTGTTGTTGTTGTTATTATTATTATTATTATGATGACAGCTGCAGAGCATTACTACACCACTGGCAGTGTGACAGCTGCAGAGCATTACTACACCACTGGCAGTGTGACAGCTGCAGAGCATTACTACACCACTGGCAGTGTGACAGCTGCAGAGCATTACTACACCACTGGCAGTGTGACAGCTGCAGGCTGAGCCCCCTCATTTCCGTCCCCCCAGCAGTCACGTCACTATAATGGTGCAACATGTGAAATGCCCGCTAGGAGGCGCCACACGTATAACGACGGCCATCTGCTGTAGAGACACCGGGTTGTATTATATAATGCCAGTATCAGAAGAGATGTATGATAACAGTAACCAGATATAAATCCCACATAATCTCTATTTTAATTACATTTCATGTTTGTATCACCCCCTCTATAGCTTCGGCTTCCTAAATACTAATTTATTAACACTATAGTTTTTTTCACTGGTATGCTACGCTGGGCTTTCTGGCTTATGTTGGTGTTTTGGGGTGCCACACCCTGCACCTAGATATAGCGCCAGGGACCCCAAATATACAGAGACGCGGTTTGGGGCTTATTCACACATTTGCGCAAATATGTGTAACGAAGATCTCTGAATTCTATTATTATGTGGAATTTATATCTGGTTACTGTTATCATTCAGGGTGTCAAAGTCAGAAAAATATCCCTATACACGCTGCCATATTTGCACCTCACACTGGTCCGCGCTGCGCATGCGTGCGCTTTCCCGTGATAGCGCATACCCGCTGTTGCGTGCACCCGCTCGCACTCAGTATGCATATTTACGGTAAAGAGTATGTAGTCGTAGCGTGCGACTCAATAGTTACATATTTTCCCAATTAATGTAGT
Organism: Pseudophryne corroboree; assembly: GCF_028390025.1. NCBI lineage: Eukaryota > Metazoa > Chordata > Amphibia > Anura > Myobatrachidae > Pseudophryne > Pseudophryne corroboree. The sequence goes on along the minus strand of NW_026967503.1, from coordinate 378,440 downwards.
TTGTAGATCATGGTCCCCTTGATAGATTCTGAAAGTTTGGTTAATATAGAATGTCCCTGAACGGAGGAATCCCTCTTTGTATTGTAGGAAGGGTCTAACAGGAGTCATATAGCAGTGTTTGGTACCCATCGGAAGAGTATTTAAATAGCAATATTCCGGTGTTGGTTTGAAGCGTATTAATCGCTCGTGCGGATAGTTATGGACATAAGAAGTTTATGTCCATTTCTATTATTTACTCATACTCAGGTATGCGGCGGGAAACCTAGTTTCCCACCCACCTGAGCTGTTTGAAATCGTCACAGCCCACCTGTATGAATCACCCTATGACCTTTTGTTATGATGCGAAGCCGAATTCCTGCGTCCAATGGACAATGAGATTGTAGGGACCATTGGATTGCATTGTGTGAGTAGCATAAAAGACGGGCCTGTGGCATCCAGCTTTTCACTTCTCATCAAACGGTTCTCATTGCTGATAATCGGGAAGCTGGATGTCCAGAAGCGCTTGCGATCGTTACCCTTGTGCGTAAGTTTCTCTCCGTAATCATATTGTCTTACTGTGAGCCAATTTCTCTCATCTCTCTCTATCTCTTCTCTTTCTCTCGTGATTTCCCTTGATAGGATTGTATTGTATTGTATTATATTTCCTGCATAGTTATCTGGTTAGTTGGTTTATGTTATACTGTAGTGTATCATTTGTACTGTGATTCCTTTTTGCAAGAATAATAGTCATAATACACATAATAGGTTTCGGACCCTAAGCCCAGGTATCTGTGTATTCTTTATAGTGTTAAGTGTTCACAGAGCGTCGGTGACGCTCAAGCAGCTTTGTAGTTAATCAGGTTACACCAGGTTGCACTTACACATTGTCTTTACATAAAGGTATACTGTGTCTCTCATTGTTAATGGTATAGATATCAAGGTATAGCGTTGTGAGCGTCTGCGCCGCTGGTGATCTCCTCGTGGTCTCGAGCGTCCGCTACGCCATAGCGAAACATTACGTTTGCCTGTAGCCAATAGCTTGCCAGTCTGTGATCTCTGGGCCGTGAGCGAACGCGACGCTTAAGCGTCTCGCCTACGGCTGAGCGATCGTTACGCAACTTGCGTACCCTTACGGTACTTCTTACGTGGATAGCGTACAGTGTTCTTAGACCTCATAAAGGGTTATAAGTACGATAAATAATTCAGCTTTATCAATTGGCGGCTCGTCCTGTCCTTCACACATCTGCACTAGGTAGATCAGCAGACATTGGCCCTCATTCCGAGTTGTTCGCTCGGAGTTTTTCTTCGCATCGCAGTGTGAATCCGCTTAGTGCGCATGCGCAATGTTCGCACTGCGCATGCGCCAAGTAAATTTACTATGGAGAAAGTAAGTTTACTCACGGCTTTTTCATCGCTCCGGCGATCGCATTGTGATTGACAGGAAATGGGTGTTACTGGGCGGAAACACGGCGTTTTAGGGGCGTGTGGCTGAAAACGCTACCGTTTCCGGAAAAAACGCAGGAGTGGCCGGAGAAACGGTGGGAGTGCCTGGACGAACGCTGGGTGTGTTTGTGACGTCAGCCAGGACCGAAAAGCACTGAACTGATCGCACAGGCAGAGTAAGTCTGAAGCTACTCAGAAACTGCTAACTCGTTAGTGATCGCAATATTGCGAATACATCGGTCGCACATTTTAGAAGCTAAGATTCACTCCCAGTAGGCGGCGGCTTAGCGTGTGTAACTCTGCTACATTCGCCTTGCGAGCGATCAACTCGGAATGAGGGCCATTATCCCCCAGCAAAGGGTGGGAGGTTGTCTCGCAGTGCTGACGGGATAAGCGTCTGCTTAGCTTAGATAAAGAGTGCTGAAGGAATCCGGGAACCGGAGGTAAGAACAAAACGCTTGTGTCTTTTAAAACTGTTTATTTGTCTTCTGTCTTGCGTACACACGCACGCATAAATACATCTGCATTTCTTTTCCATCTGTGTATTTCATTTTTTCGTATATCATTATCCTGTTTGCCAATTTTATAGTTGATAGAAAAGTGCTAAAAGAGACTTGCTGTTATTTCATAGTTTAAGAATAGAGGTAATAGTTAAAAGTGTAGACAAACACACAGGTTTGCCTGGGAGATAAGGCAAAGCCAGTGGGGTACGCGGTGGATGATCAGGGATCATCTACATTGATAAAAGTATAAATTGTGTTACGGTGGATCTTTGCTTTGCGTACACGTGTCCCTAACAAAGGACTTGCGTACGCAATCCAAAGGCAGACGCACGCAGCGTACACTACGCAGCGTAGCGTCCGGTTACTCCCACGTAGCTCAAGTCACGATAAGTTGAATTAACGCAAAGGCGATAAGTAGCACAAAGCGGTAAATAGCGCAACAGGCGATAAATAACGCAAGTCTATTTTTGGAAAATCTGAAATTTAGTTTAACAGATCCTGCTCCTAATTGGTAACACAGCTGGGCTAAAGAAAATTTCTGCGCAGAAATAGATATAGAAACGAAAGTGTACATGTGTTGAGTGAGTGTGTTTTTATCACATAAGTTTATATAACTTAGAGGTTGAACCAAAAAAGAAATCGGGTACTCGTAAGGGACATACGTATAAGTGACATATACGGTGGCTAAGGAGGCATCCTTGGTTAAATAAATATTTGAGCATTAGAGTATAGCGGACCACACAGACCAGGAGGTCATAAGGAGACAAAGAAGTCCGCTATAAAGGTAAGAGGCACAACCCCGGGGGTTGGTGCAGAACCCATATAGGCCATATAAGCTCTGGCTGAAGGAATTCGCAGCCGAAATTTTCGATTCCATTGATCTCTCAGTACATAACAAGTAGTGCTTATGTACTGAACGATTGTAACGCACGTCATTGTGTGCATTAGTAAACCTGACTAGTATCATTTTGCGTACAAAGGTCATAAACGCTAGTTGTACATTCTGACGTGATTTGTGTAATTTTTTATTTTTGGAAGGGAAGTTCGCTGGTCACTCAGGAACTATCTAACAACCCCACCTTTACTGGAAAGAGTAAGTGTCCTGCGGGTAACCCTCACATGTTCCAGTAAACAGAAGGTTTTTGGTAGGTGCTCTAGGTCGAGTACGCCAGCACCATATCGGTGTGACCAGGTCGTATTGGTCGACGTGAGCGAGTGAGTGGGGTACTCGGTAAACCGACACCGCCGGCCTATTTTGAATAATTTGGTTTGCTGTAAGGGTTCGCTGAAGACCGTGATATAAAGATCAAAGGAGTAGTAAGCAACACCTGCAGATTATGGGGGCCAGTTGTTCAGGTAGGGGGCGATCAACCTCGGTTCGGGTTGATTCAGAGAACCGACCAGTCGGGTCGGCAAGGTACATCATGTGTGAGAAATACGGAAGTCACACAGAGGTTTTATGTGATGAATGGGAGAGAATGACTGTACAAGACAGGGAGAAATTCCCAAGAATAGGTAGCTTCAGCCCAGAGGTGTTACAAAATTTAAGGAGGAGGATATGTCTCATAAAATCAACAAAGAGACGAATTCAGCATCATGATTATTTACAGTTGTGGCAACAGGAAGGTGAGATACAGAGAGGTTTGGCTCTGGCGGCGGGATCTGGGGCAGTCAGGAAACTGATAGCCACAGCTCCACCTCCACCATACATTGCAGGAGAGAAGTTGATTGCGGAGAAAAACGCACTGGGGTGTAAAACACAAACTCTTAGCAACCCTGTAAATGTTAATGATGTTAACCAAGTAACCCATGCAATTATTAACCCGTGCAAGTTGTACCCTGTTTTGAACTTTCCTCAGGAGTGTGATCAAGAAGACGATTCGGCAACAATTTCAGCGCTCTCTCTAGCGGCCACCATATCAGAAACCACAGTAGGAACTGCACCACTCACGAGATTAGTGAAGGCCCCTAGCGGAGGGATAGGTGAGGTCGTGTCAACGGGTAAGTACGGCACCATGCATTATACCGAAACAATTTCACCACAAGCTGTAGAATCTACACAGAATGAGGTTGTTAGAGTTAACCCTGTTAGAGTAATAGCAGTTCCCAATGGGAAAACAGATGTATCAGGAGCCACTCCCATAAGGAACATTGCCATGTACACACCATTTTCCCGAATGGAATTAAGAACCATAGTGTCCGAATTTCCTGACCCCAGGAAAGACTTAGTTGCTAGCCAAAAATACATCAGGGATCTAGGGAACACTGTAGAGCCCAACAACAAGGATTGGCAGATACTGCTAAGAGCTTGTTTACCTTCAAATGTCGACTCAGTTCAATTCTTAGCTGATTGTGGACTAGATAAAGATGTACCGCTGTCAGATGTGTACAACAAAGATAACGTAAAAAGGATAAATTTACAGCTAAAGGAGTATTTCCCAGCCGTTGTTAAATGGAACAAAATATTCTCCATTAGACAAAAAGAGTCCGAAACGGCAGCAGAATATTTTCATCGGGCACTATTAGAAATGGCAAAATACACTGGTATAGAAGACATTAGGACCAACCCAAACCATCAAGAAGTAGCAGTATCTGTACTGATGGATGGTTTAAAGGAAACATTAAAGGCTAGGGTACAGACCACGCAACCATGTTGGCGAGGTCTGTCAGTGTCCACTTTGAGAGAGGCTGCTATTGATCACGACAGAAACATCACCAGACACAGGGAGTCTCAAAGTGATAAGTTGATGTCAGTAAGTATACAGGCGCTGACCACAAAGCAGCCTGCGTATGTACCATCGAATCCTGTAAGTAAGTCAACTGTAATAACTTGTTATTCCTGTAACAGACAGGGACACTATGCACGAGACTGTAGAGTAAGAAATGTACCAAAATCATACCAACCCCCTAGACAACGACACAACACAAGACATTGGGATCAGGATCCACAGAGGCGGAGTTATGAGCCACATACAGGGGAAACAAAAAGATACCCCCCGAACAGAGATTGGCATGCCTCTGGTAGTTCCCAGCTAACTCCCTCACAAGTAGTTGCTGCCAGCGGGATTCAGGGAGGTCAGCATACCCAATAGGGGTGTGGCCATACCTGTAATCTGCAGCCAGTTAAGTTGATTGCCAGTCTTGGAAGTGAACCAGAGATTGCAATCAATGTAGCTGGTAAAACTTTAAACTTTCTTGTAGACACAGGGGCGGCCAAGTCAGTGATAAATTCGACAGTGGGCATGAGAACCACTGGTAGGACAATTCCAGCCATGGGAGTAACAGGAGTAGTCCAGCATTACCCTGTTAGCAAACCAGCCGAGATTACAATAGGGCCTTTGCATACCAAGCATTCCTTTTTGCTGGCTGAATCTGCACCAACCAATCTCCTGGGTAGAGACCTACTATGTAAAATGGGGTGCGTCATTTATTGTACTCCTGAGGGTGTATTCTTGGACATTCCTGAGAATCACGCTCAGGAAGTGCGAGACATGTTAGACTCCCCATCAAAATTAATGTCACATTCCATTATGACAAATAGGAATCCATCCCAAGTAGAAGAGATGACATCTCAGATACCAGAGTCACTTTGGACAAAAGACGGACAGGACACTGGATTAATGGCAAACGTAGCTCCAGTAGTTGTACAAGTAAAAGATGGTAGGATAGCTCCAAAAATCCCACAGTATCCTCTGAAGCCAGAGGTGGAGTTAGGAGTTTTCCCAGTAATAGAGCGCTTGCTACAACAGGGCATTCTGGTAAGAACGTCCAGCACAGCCAATAGTCCCATCTTCCCTGTTAAAAAGAGTGGGGGGAGGGGTTACAGGCTAGTGCAGGATCTAAGGGGGATTAACAAAATAGTTGAGAGTCAGTTCCCCGTAGTGCCAAATCCAGCTGTCATCCTAATGCAAATTCCTCCCACTGCCAAATTTTTCACTGTTATTGACCTCTGCTCCGCTTTCTTTTCGGTACCTCTGCACCCTGACAGCCAATATTTGTTTGCATTCACATACAGAGGAGTCCAATACACGTGGACTCGGTTACCCCAAGGTTTCATAGATAGTCCAAGTATATTTTCTCAGGCTTTGCATGATTGTTTACAGTCTTTCCAACCGGATAGTGGATCAGTATTGATACAGTATGTGGATGATTTACTGCTGTGTTCAGATTCACTGGAAGCTTCTCTGAAGGATATGAAACAGCTCCTGTTTCATCTTTCAGACACAGGACACAAGGTTTCCAAAGACAAGTTGCAATTATGCCAAACTAAGGTAAAATATTTGGGACACTGTCTAACACAAGGACTGAGACACCTGACCGCTGATAGAATCCAAGCAATTAGAGACATGACACTGCCACAAACCCAGCAACAGATCAGAACGTTTTTAGGAATGTGTGGGTATTGCCGTAATTGGATCCCAGGATTTTCCATATTGGCGTTACCTTTGCAGGAAATGGTCTCCTCAAACAAACCTGATCGGATTTCGCATACCGACGAATCCGAAACAGCATTTGAGAGACTCAAACAGTGCCTAACGCAGGCGCCAGCACTAGGTATGCCAGACTATGGGAAACCCTTTGAACTATACGGAACAGAAAGTGCTGGGTGCGCAGCAGGTGTACTAACCCAAAAGCACGGTGATGCCAGCAGGCCAGTTGCATACTACAGCGCGCAGCTAGATACGGTAGCGCGATCCCTCCCCACATGTTTGCGAAGCGTTGCTGCGATAGCATTGCTAGTGACGAAAAGCGAAGATGTCGTGCTAGGCCACAACCTCACAATCCATACGCCACATGCGGTATCAGCCTTATTGAATTCTGCCCAAACCAGACACGTCTCATCAGCGAGGTTTACAAGATGGGAATTGGCACTAATGGCCCCAGTAAACATCACCATAAGGAGATGCAGTGCATTAAATCCTGCAACATATCTCCCAGGTGTGCCTGGTCAGGCACAAAGGGTGGAAGGTGAGAGTGATGGGGAAGGAGGATTTAATACAAAGGAAGATACACATGATTGTATGGAATATTTGACCCAAAATTTTACCGCAAGGCCTGACATCAGTGACAATCCACTGGAAGATGCAGAACTCACGTTCTACACAGACGGTAGTTGTCATAGACAGTCAGACTCGGGAGACTTGTGTACTGGATACGCAGTCGTAGATGACCAAGACACCATAGAAGCGGAACCGCTAGGCCCACCTCACTCAGCCCAGGTTGCTGAACTGGTCGCCCTAACCAGAGCATGTGAATTGGCTAAGGGTAAGTCAGCCAATATCTACACCGATTCTAGATACGCATTCGGGGTAGTCCATGATTTCGGAGCCCTATGGCGTCTCAGAAATTTCATGACGGCAGCTGGTACACCGATAGCGCATGCAGCTCACATAAAAAGGCTTCTAACAGCGATACAGGAACCCGACAGAGTGGCTGTTATCAAATGTAAAGCACATACATATAGTCAAGACCCAGTATCACTTGGTAACAGCCGAGCAGATGAAGCGGCGAAGCTTGCAGCTGCTACCCCCATACAGACAGACACCACACAACTGATGGTATTCAATACCATCAACACACAAAAGTTGTGTGAGATGCAGAATTTGTGTTCCACACAGGAAAGAGCGGTCTGGAAGGCAAAGGGATATGGCCAGGAGTCCTCAGGGCTCTGGATGGATGGACATGGTAAACCAGTGGCCCCCAGGGCATATCTTCCATGTCTGGCTGAAGCAGCTCACGGGCTGACTCATCTAGGCAAGGAGGGGATGTGCAAATTGGTAAGAGCATACTGGTGCGCCCCAGGATTCTCCTCTCATGCGAGTAAAAGAGCAATGTCATGCCTTACTTGTCTGAGAAAGAATATTGGAAAAGCAATACCTACAGAACCATCCCATATCCCACCTGCCGGCGGCCCTTTTCAGGTAATACAAATTGACTTAATTCAATTACCCCCATGTCGGAATTTGAAATATGTACTTGTTTGTATAGATGTTTTCTCGAATTGGGTCGAAGCATTTCCAGCGGCTACAAATACCGCTATGTTTACAGCTAAGAAAATTGTGCAAGAATTTGTATGTAGATATGGTATCCCTAGAATCATTGAAAGTGACAGGGGTACCCATTTTACAGGTGATGTCTTTCAAGGAATGTGTAAGTTGATGGGAATTGATAGCAAGCTGCACACTCCGTACCGTCCACAGGCGAGTGCGAAGGTCGAAAGAGTGAACAGCACTATTAAAAATAAATTGAGTAAAGTAATGGCAGAGACAGGGTTGACGTGGCCAGAAGCTTTACCCATTGTTTTGTATAGCATCAGAACCACTCCCAGGTCCCCTCTTAATCTGTCCCCCTTTGAAATCTTGTTTGGTCGACAACCGCATGTCATGATTAACCCTCAGGATGATTTGAAATGTAACAATGAAGTAACTGTAAAGTACTTGATTAACATGAGTAAACAGTTGAGGAATCAAAATGAAAATCTGAAGTTGGTGATTCCTGATTTACCAGATAGTAATTGTCATGACATTGAACCTGGGGATTATGTAATGATACGAAATTTTCTACGCTCAGGTTGTCTTATTGATAGATGGGAAGGACCATACCAGGTCTTATTGACTAGCACCACAGCATTGAAGGTTGCTGAGAGAGAGACTTGGGTCCATTCATCCCACTGCAAGAAGGTTGCTGATCCAGAGAAGTCCCGTGATAAGGAACAGACGGTAGAGGTTGTATCACTGGAGTGTCTGTTCCAGGAGGACTGAGGCGGCACCTGAGCCTTGAAGACCGAAAGCACTTGTCGACTCCCTTCTCCCTTTTATTGTTTTTCTCCACTTCCCATCCCCTCTCCCTTGAAATTTCTTTTTCCCCCTTCTCATTCTTCTCTATTTCCTCCTCAAAGATGGACTTGCCCCAAGAGACTGTGATCCGGATTTTACTGTTAACCATGATGTTGACCAGAGCAGTCTGTTCCGGCGAGAGTACCATAGAGGTTGAGAGAGGTTCTGGAATGGGTTCCGATTATGATGATGGAGGTGTAGTTTTCCAAGATCAACCTAACCAACAAGCAAAGGCGAGTATCAGAAAACAATCCGATAGAAGAAATTGTGATGGATTGTTAGCTGAAGAAAACTGTATCTGTAGGCTCTGTGACAATTTGGTTGAGGATGGGTGCATAAAGAAATGCCAATCCAGTTTTAATATCCATATGGACCGGCATCCATTGAGTGACTACCACTCCTTAGTGGGTAATGTGTTAAACAAAACCGATTGTTGGGTATGCTCTCAAGTACCTCAGGGTCATAGCAAATCAGGGCTAGTACCATTTCCTTTAACGATAGGGGAGGTACTTGAGCTAAGTGGTGGGAGACCGGTGGACAGGAGATTTAACATCTCCAGCCCTCCTAGCTTGAAGCTCCACCAATACCATGTGGATAGGTCCCTCTTATGTTTCAACATCTCCAATCCCAGAAGGCCGGGAAATTGGGAAGTGTCATGGAGTAACCACACCATGACCTTTTCACACAGAGCAGATAGAATGCCTACAGATACAGAGCTTGTACGCCACATAGCCAGTAGAGGAAAATCTTTCCGGTATAGGTACACCTTAGGAAATAGGATTACTAGAGTTGGAGAAGTATCACCAGGATACTGTGCACATATCGTACAGCCTGATACGTGCATTAAGCAGATGGAAGAATTAGGGTCAGGAGACTTCACCTGGAAGGTTTGTAATATGGTCATGTCCTTCTCCGTCCCTTATGTTCTCCCCGATGATGCATATTTCATATGCGGGAGAAAGGCGTACAAGTGGCTTGCCCCAAACTCTGAAGGATTGTGTTATATTGGAAAAGTATTGCCTGAAGTGATGACTGTAACACATGACAAAATGAAAGACATACACCGTGGTGCCCAAGCTCCTTATACTCACACTCATTACGAGCACCGAGTTAAAAGACAACTGTCAGAAAGGTTAGAGCATCCGGCCTCTGACCTAATCCATGAATCCACCGGGATTCAGGTTCTGGTGGCGTTAGATTTCACTCGCACCGCTCGAGGAGTGATGAATTATAGATACATTTCCGCACTCGCCAATTTGTTAGATAATATCACTGAAATGTATGATGACACGTTTAGATACACTGGAAGAGAACTCCAAGCTTATAAAACAGAACTGGTGCAGCATAGAATGGTTCTTAATTACCTCACAGCAGTGACAGGCGGATATTGTGTTACATTGGCAACGCAGTACGGCGTGAAGTGTTGCACGTATATCACGAATAGCACCGAGGATCCGGTAGAGGTCATAGACCAAAAGATGGACGATATTCTCCAATTAAAGTGGGAATTTCGCCGAAAACACAATCTCACTCTTGCTGCTGTAGGTAATGAGCTGACTAGTTGGGTGTCATGGTTGAACCCGCGAAATTGGTTCTCCGGTTTGGGAGACTGGGCTCAAGGAGTCATAATGGATATTGGAAAGTTTCTCCTATGTATTTTAGGTGTTGTTATATTTATTGGATTGATATTTAGATGCGGGCAGGCTTTAATGAGGTGCAAACAAAGTACAAGAGTGATGAGCCTGAGGAGTGAGGAAACTGTAATTAACCTGGATTTGATTTATGACCCAATGATAGAAACCAGGATGTGATGAAAATGTGATTATACGGTCCGTTTCTTTCACCTGTTTTTCTGCTTTTCTCCAAGATAACAAGACCCCCTTGGACGAGGAAGTTGACGAGACGCTATACAGACAACGGATGGACCAAAGAAGAAGTTTTGACCACTTGAGAAATGGACATTTGATGAACTTTGCCATGGATCCCCAGTTTCCCTAGTATTTTAAACTCACGCTAGCCCAACATTTTTTTGTAAATCTGATGGCATTGACAAAGCTTATTGCTCATGCCTAACGAGCAAAACAGCGCAAAGAAGACGACTTTCAACAGATACCGAACAAAACTTCGACGACAGATGTACATTTACCTGACATAGAATATCATTGCATTTTCCATAAGTGTTCTTTATCTTCATCTCTACAACCCTCAGGTAAATGACACACATAGTCGATAGGGAATACAGGCACAGATATCAGCAACCACATACGTCCCCCATTCGTGTATCATCAACTAAAATGTGCATCCCCATTTTGTTACAACTGAAAGCCGAAATGAGCTCGGTAGAGTTTGACAGCCCATCCACAGACCCTTGATACGGGATAAGAAGGAATTCAAATGTATACTTCGCAATACCTCGAAGCTTGCATTTACAACACGTACGGCACGATGATACATGACCCCCCAAACATGGACTCATACACACATGCTTCTGCTATCTCACTAGGTCATACCCTCTTCACACCTACTCCTCTCTTCTTCCTTACCCAACCATGGAAATGAATTAACCCCTGACTTATATTTTTCTCCTTTTGAAATGTTTTGAAGGTGGCAGTTATTATTGACTGCCAAAGGGTGGACTGTCAAAGTCAGAAAAATATCCCTATACACGCTGCCATATATGCACCTCACACTGGTCCGCGCTGCGCATGCGTGCGCTTTCCCGTGATAGCGCATACCCGCTGTTGCGTGCACCCGCTCGCACTCAGTATGCGTATTTACGGTAAAGAGTATGTAGTCGTAGCGTGCGACTCAATAGTTACATATTTTCCCAATTAATGTAGTTTGTAGATCATGGTCCCCTTGATAGATTCTGAAAGTTTGGTTAATATAGAATGTCCCTGAACGGAGGAATCCCTCTTTGTATTGTAGGAAGGGTCTAACAGGAGTCATATAGCAGTGTTTGGTACCCATCGGAAGAGTATTTAAATAGCAATATTCCGGTGTTGGTTTGGAGCGTATTAATCGCTCGTGCGAATAGTTATGGACATAAGAAGTTTATGTCCATTACTATTATTTACTCTTACTCAGGTATGCGGCGGGAAACCTAGTTTCCCACCCACCTGAGCTGTTTGAAATCGTCACAGCCCACCTGTATGAATCACCCTATGACCTTTTGTTATGATGCGAAGCCGAATTCCTGCGTCCAATGGACAATGAGATTGTAGGGACCATTGGATTGCATTGTGTGAGTAGCATAAAAGACGGGCCTGTGGCATCCAGTTTTTCACTTCTCATCAAACGGTTCTCATTGCTGATAATCGGGAAGCTGGATGTCCAGAAGCGCTTGCGATCGTTACCCTTGTGCGTAAGTTTCTCTCCGTAATCATATTGTCTTACTGTGAGCCAATTTCTCTCATCTCTCTCTCTCTATCTCTTCTCTTTCTCTCGTGATTTCCCTTGATAGGATTGTATTGTATTATATTTCCTGCATAGTTATCTGGTTAGTTGATTTATGCTATACTGTAGTGTATCATTTGTACTGTGATTCCTTTTTGCAAGAATAATAGTCATAATACACATAATAGGTTTCGGACCCTAAGCCCAGGTATCTGTGTATTCTTTATAGTGTTAAGTGTTCACAGAGCGTCGGTGACGCTCAAGCAGCTTTGTAGTTTATCAGTTTACACCAGGTTGCACTTACACATTGTCTTTACATAAAGCTATACTGTGTCTCTCATTGTTAATGGTATAGATATCAAGGTATAGCGTTGTGAGCGTCTGCGCCGCTGGTGATCTCCTCGTGGTCTCGAGCGTCCGCTACGCCATAGCGAAACATTACGTTTGCCTGTAGCCAATAGCTTGCCAGTCTGTGATCTCTGGGCCGTGAGCGAACGCGACGCTTAAGCGTCTCGCCTACGGCTGAGCGATCGTTACGCAACTTGCGTACCCTTACGGTACTTCTTACGTGGATAGCGTACAGTGTTCTTAGACCTCATAAAGGGTTATAAGTACGATAAATAATTCAGCTTTATCAAGGGTGCTGGGGGAAACCAATTGCCTTTCTTTCTTGCTCAGAAATACCCCTCCCTTTCGAGCACCTGAATGATATCACTAAGCTAATTGAGCATCTACCAATATATATGTTCACTATGCAGTACAGCCTTATGGGGCTGGGTCACAGGAACCTCGGAGACACTGACCAGGACTCTATGGCTGTGGGGAAATATGAGACTTAATTACCACTCTATTCCACATTTACTATGTTACATGTGCAATATGTTTTATGTATTATATTTATTCCAAGGAACGCCTGCTGTGAGGAACGGAGTCTTTATTACACATCACATATTCTGTATTCTCTCTGATTCACCGAGGATGGACAAGGACAGTAGTCACAGGACTGAGAGGATAATAAAAATCACCCTGGAGATCATCTACCTGCTGACTGGGCAGGTGAGTGGATCTGGGAGCGTCACAGTGACCTCATCTATAGTAATAATTCAGGGGCATGACTGGGGAGGTGAGAGGATCTGGGAGCGTCACAGTGACCTAATCTATAGTAATAATACAGGGACGTGACTGGGGAGGTGAGAGGATCAGGGAGTGTCACAGTGACGTCACTTATATCTATAGTAATAGTACAGGGACATGACTGGGTAGGTGAGAGGATATGGGAACATCACTGTGACCTTATATCTATAGTAATAACTCTGGGACATGACTGGGGAGGTGAGTTCTGGGAGCATCACTGTGACATCACTTTTCTCTAACGTCCTAGTGGATGCTGGGGCCTCCGTAAGGACCATGGGGATAGATGGGCTCTGCAGGAGACATGGGCATTTTAAGAAAGAATTTAGGTTCTAGTGTGCACTGGCTCCTCCCTCTATGCCCCTCCTCCACACCTCAGTTTGATACTGTGCCCAGACGAGCTGGGTGCTTTTCAGTGAGCTCTCCTGAGTTTGCTATAAGAAAGTATTTTGTTAGGTTTTTTATTTTCAGGGAGATCTGCTGGCAACAGACTCCCTGCATCGTGGGACAGAGGGGAGTGAAGCATCCCTTCTCGCTGAAGCTAGGTCCTGCTTCTTAGGCTACTGGACACCATTAGCTCCAGAGGGATCGTACGCAGGATCTCACCCTCACCGTCCGATCCCAGAGCCGCACCACCGTCCCCCTCGCAGAGCCGGAAGACAGAAGCCGGGTGAGTATTAGAAGCAAGAAGACTTCACAGGCGGCAGAAGACTCCGTTCTTCACTGAGGTAAAGCACAGCACTGCAGCTGTGCGCCATTGCTCCCAAACACCTCACATATTCCAGTCACTGTAAGGGTGCAGGGTGCAGGGGGGGGGGGGGGGGGGCCTAGGCAGCAATATAAACCTCTTATTTGGCAAAAGGAGCATATATACAGCTGGACACTGTATATAAGCATGAGCCCCCGCCAATTTTACACTTTAAGTGGGACAGAAGCCCGCCGTCGAGGGGGCGGGGCTTCTCCCTCAGCACTCGCCAGCGCCATGTTTTTCTCCACAGCAGCGCTGAGAGGAAGCTCCCCGGACTCTCCCCTGCTTATACCACGGTAGAAGAGAGGGTTTTAAAGAAGAGGGAGGGCACATAATTCGGCGCAGACAATAACAGCGCTACTGGGTAAACATTAAATTGCTGTGTTTTTTCCTGGGTCATATAGCGCTGGGGTGTGTGCTGGCATACTCTCTCTCTGTCTCTCCAAAGGTCCTTGTGGGGGAGCTGTCTTCAGTTGAGCATTCCTTGAGTGTGTGGTGTGTCGGTACATGTGTGCCGACATGTCTGAGGTAAAAGGCTCTCCTAAGGAGGAGATGGAGCAAATATGTGTGTGAGAGGGTGTCTCCGTTGACAACGCCGACACCTGATTGGATATGTGTAAGTGCTAAGGTGAATTTATTGCACAAAAGATTAGAGAACAGACAGGGAATCTACCCATGTCTGTCCCTATGTCGCAGAGACTTTAGAATCTCTCAATGCTCACTATCCAAGATAATAGACACTGATATCGACACGGAGCCTGACTCCAGTGTCAACTACGTTAATGCAAAGTACAGCCAAGACTGGCAGAAAAGTATTCAATATATGATTATTGTAATAAAAGATGATTTGCATATCACTGATGACTCATCTGTCCCTGACACGAGGGTACACATGTTTAAGGGGAAGAAAGCTGAGGTCAATTTCCCTCCTCTCATGAAGAAAAAGAGCGGGAATCTCCAGACAAGAAGCTGCAGCTTCCCAAAAAGAATTCTCAGGCAGTATCCTTTCCCCACTAAGGCCAGGATACGATGGGAATCTTCCCCTAGGGTGGACAAGGCTTTGTCACGTTTACCCAAAAGGTAGCGCTGACTTAACAGCTATCCTCAGGGATCCTGCATATTGGTTGCAGTAAAAGTACTATGAAGTCCATTTACACACATTCTGGTACACTACTCAGACCGGCGATTGTGTCGGCATGGGTTTATAGCGCTGTAACAGCGTGGACAGATACCTTATCATCGGAGATGTGAACCCTAGATAAGGATACCATGGTATTGACCCTAGTATGTATGTATGTATGTATGTATATATATATATATATATATATATATATATATATATTAGTGATGTGCACCGGAAATTTTTCGGGTTTTGGGTTCGAACGCGTTTTGGCAAAACCTCACCGATTTTTTTTTTTGTCGGATTCGGTTGTGTTTTGGATTCGGGTGTTTTTTTCAAAAAACCCTAAAAAACAGCTTAAATCATAGAATATAGGGGTCATTTTGATCCCATAGTATTATTAACCTCAATAACCATAATTTACACTCATTTCCAGTCTATTCTGAACACCTCACACCTCACAATATTACTTTTGGTCCTAAAATTTGCACAGAGGTCGCTGGATGGCTAAGCTAAGCGACACAAGTGGCCGACACAAACACCTGGCCCATCTAGGAGTGGCACTGCATTGTCACGCAGGATGGCCCTTCAAAAAAATTGTCCCCAAACAGCACATGACGCAAAGAAAAAAAGAGGCGCAATGAGGTAGCTGTGTGACTAAGCTAAGCGACCCTAGTGGCCGACACAAACACCTGGCCCATCTCACGCAGGACGGCCCTTCCAAAAAATACTCCAAAAACAGCACATGACGCAAAGAAAAATGAAAGAAAAAAGAGGTGCAAGATGGAATTGTCCTTGGGCCCTCCCACCCACCCTTATGTTGTAAAAACAGGACATGCACACTTTAACGAACCCATCATTTCAGCGACAGGGTCTGCCACACGACTGTGACTGAAATTACTGGTTGGTTTGGGCCCCCACCAAAAAAGAAGCAATCAATCTCTCCTTGCACAAACTGGCTCTACGGAGGCAAGATGTCCACCTCATCATCATCCTCCGATTCATCACCCCTTTCACTGTGTACATTCCCCTCCTCACAGATTATTAATTCGTCCCCACTGGAATCCACCATCTCAGATCCCTGTGTACTTTCTGGAGGCAATTGGTGCTGGTGAATGTCTCCATGGAGGAATTGATTATAATTCATTTTAATGAACATCATCTTCTCCACATTTTCTGGAAGTAACCTCGTACGCCGATTGCTGACAAGGTGAGCAGCGGCACTAAACACTCTTTCGGAGTGCACACTGGAGGGAGGGCAACTTAGGTAGAAGAAAGCCAGTTTCTGCAAGGGCCTCCAAATTGCCTCTTTTTCCTGCCAGTATACGTACGGACTGTCTGACGTGCCTACTTGGATGCGGTCACTAATATAATCCTCCACCATTCTTTCAATGGTGAGAGAATCATATGCAGTGACAGTAGACGACATGTCAGTAATCGTTGGCAGGTCCTTCAGTCCGGACCAGATGTCAGCATCAGCAGTCACTCCAGACTGCCCTGCATCACCGCCAGCAGGTGGGCTCGGAATTCGTAGCCTTTTCCTCGCAGCCCCAGTTGCGTGAGAATGTGAAGGAAGAGATGTTGACGGGTCGCGTTCCGCTTGACTTGACAATTTTCTCACCAGCAGTTCTTTGAACCTCTGCAGACTTGTGTCTGCTGGAAAGAGAGATCCAACGTAGGTTTTAAATCTAGGATCGAGCACGGTGGCCAAAATGTAGTGCTCTGATTTCAACAGATTGACCACACGTGAATCCTGGTTAAGCGAAT
Organism: Pseudophryne corroboree; assembly: GCF_028390025.1. Lineage (NCBI taxonomy): Eukaryota > Metazoa > Chordata > Amphibia > Anura > Myobatrachidae > Pseudophryne > Pseudophryne corroboree. The sequence continues at coordinate 361,517 of NW_026967503.1, read as the reverse complement.
GAAGGGCTCCATCCACAAGTCCCACATGCCTAGCGGAATCGCTCTGTTTTAGCTCCTCCTTCAATGCCTCCAGCTTCTTCTGCAAAAGCCTGATGAGGGCAATGACCTGACTCAGGCTGGCAGTGTCTGAACTGACTTTACGTGTGGCAAGTTCAAAGGGTTGCAGAACCTTGCACAACGTTGAAATCATTCTCCACTGTGCTTGAGACAGGTGCATTCCACCTCCTTTGCCTATATCGTGGCCAGATGTATAGGCTTGAATGGCCTTTTGCTGCTCCTCCATCCTCTGAAGCATATACGCTGTGTGCGTATTCTGGAAAGCGGTGATACAAAGCGTAGCCTGCCTAGGAACGAGTTGGTGTTTGCGAGATCCTGCTACTGGTTCCGCCGCTGCTGTTCTTGCAGCGGGAGGCAATACATCTACCCAGTGGGCTGTCACAGTCATGTAGTCCTGAGTCTGCCCTGCTCCACTTGTCCACATGTCCGTGGTTAAGTGGACATTGGGTACAACTGCATTTTTTAGGACACTGGTGAGTCTTTTTCTGACGTCCGTGTACATTCTCGGTATCGCCTGCCTAGAGAAGTGGAACCTAGATGGTATTTGGTAACGGGGGCACACTACCTCAAGCAATTGTCTAGTTCCCTGTGAACTAACGGCGGATACCGGATGCACGTCTAACACCAACATAGTTGTCAAGGCCTCAGTTATCCGCTTTGCAACAGGATGACTGCTGTGATATTTCATCTTTCTCGCAAAGGACTGTTGGACAATCAATTGCTTACTGGAAGTAGTACAAGTGGTCTTCCGACTTCCCCTCTGGGATGACTCCCAGCAGCAACAACAGCAGCGCCAGCAGCAGTAGGCGTTACACTCAAGGATGCATCGAGGGAACCCCAGGCAAGAACCCCAGGCAGGAGGACTCGTCAGACTTGCCAGTGACATGGCCTGCAGGACTATTGGCTTTCCTAGGTAAGGAGGAAATTGACACTGAGGGAGTTGGTGGTGTGGTTTGCGCGAGCTTGGTTACAAGAGGAAGGTATTTACTGGTCAGTGGACTGCTTCCGCTGTCGCCCAAAGTTTTTGAACTTGTCACTGACTTATTATGAATGCCCTGCAGGTGACGTATAAGGGAGGATGTTCCGAGGTGGTTAACGTCCTTACCCCTACTTATTACAGCTTGACAAAGGCAACACACGGCTTGACATCAGTTGTCCGCATTTCTGTTGAAATACTTCCACACTGAAGAGCTGATTTTTTTTGATATTTTCACCAGGCATGTCAATGGCCATATTCCTCCCACAGACAACAGGTGTCTCCCCGGGTGCCTGACTTAAACAAACCACCTCACCATCAGAATCCTCCTTGTCAATTTCCTCCCCAGAGCCAGCAACACCCATATCCTCATCCTGGTGTACTTCAACACTGACATCTTCAATTTCACTATCGGGAACTGGACTGCGGGTGCTCCTTTCAACACTTGCAGGGGGCGTGCAATGGTGGAAGGCGCAAGCTCTTCCCGTCCAGTGTTGGGAAGGTCAGGCATCGCAACCGAAACAATTGGACTCTCCTTTGGGATTTGGGATTTCGAAGAACGCACAGTTCTTTGCTGTGCTTTTGCCAGCTTAAGTCTTTTCTTTTTTTCTAGCGAGAGGATGAGTGCTTCCATCCTCATGTGAAGCTGAACCAATAGCCATGAACATAGGCCAGGGCCTCAGCCGTTCCTTGCCTCTCCGTGTTGTAAATGGCATATTGGCAAGTTTACGCTTCTCCTCAGACGCTTTTTAATTTTGATTTTTGGGTCATTTTTTCACTGATCTTTTGTGTTTTGTATTTTACATGCTCTGTACTATGACATTGGGCATCAGCCTTGGCAGACGACGTTGATGGCATTTCATAGTCTCGGCCATGACTAGTGGCAGCAGCTTCAGCACGAGGTGGAAGTAGATCTTGATCTTTCCCTATTTTTTTAACCTCCACATTTTTGTTCTCCATATTTTAATGCGCACAACTAAAAGCCACCACAGGTATACAATGTAGATGGATGGATAGTATAGTATTATATATTACTTATGGACGACGGGTGCACTGACGACACAGAGGTAGGTACAGCCGTGGCCTACCGTACTGCAGTGCTTATATATATATATATATATATATATATATATATATATATATATAATATACTGTATAACGGACCTGGTGGACACTGTCAGCAGACTGCCAAACTAGTATGAAGAAAAAAAAACCCACCACAGGTATACAATGTAGATGGATGGATGTTATAGTATTATATATTTCTCTAACGTCCTAGTGGATGCTGGGACTCCGTCAGGACCATGGGGAATAGCGGGCTCCGCAGGAGACAGGGCACATCTAAAAAAGCTTTTAGGTCACATGGTGCGTACTGGCTCCTCCCCCTATGACCCTCCTCCAAGCCTCAGTTAGGTGAGGGTGCAATCTAGGTGGCTCTCCTAAAGAGCTGTTTAGAAAAGTTTTTTTTTAGGTTTCAATCTCAGTGATTCCTGCTGGCAACAGGATCACTGCATCGAGGGACTTAGGGGAGAGATTTCCAACTCACCTGCGTGCAGGATGGATTGGAGTCTTAGGCTACTGGACACTTAGCTCCAGAGGGAGTCGGAACACAGGTCAGCCTGGGGTTCGTCCCGGAGCCGCGCCGCCGATCCCCCTTACAGACGCTGAAGAGACGGCAGAACGGAGGTCCGGAAAACAGGCGGCAGAAGACTCCACAGTCTTCATGAAGGTAGCGCACAGCACTGCAGCTGTGCGCCATTGTTGTCACACGGCTCACTGACTCAGTCACGGAGGGTGCAGGGCGCTGCTGGGGGCGCCCTGGGCAGCAATATAATTACCTTTAGTGGCAAAATAAATACATCACATATAGCCATTAAGGCTATATGTATGTATTTTAACCCAGGCCAGTTTCTTAAAAACCGGGAGAAAAAGCCCGCCGAAAAAGGGGCGGAGCTTATTCTCCTCAGCACTCAGCGCCATTTTCCTGCTCAGCTCCGCTGGTGAGGAAGGCTCCCAGGACTCTCCCCTGCACCGCACTACAGAAACAGGGTAACAAAGAGAAGGGGGGCATAAATTGGCGATATTTATATATTAAGAGCGCATATATAGTAAACAACACCTTCTAGGGTTGTTTATATACATTTATAGCGCTTTTGGTGTGTGCTGGCAAACTCTCCCTCTGTCTCCCCAAAGGGCTAGGGGGTCCTGTCTTCGATTAGAGCATTCCCTGTGTGGCTGCTGTGTGTCGGTACGTGTGTGTCGACATGTATGAGGACGATGTTGGTGTGGAGGCAGAGCAATTGCCGATGATGGTAATGTCACCCCCTAGGGAGTCGACACCGGAATGGATGGCTTTAGTTATGGAATTACGTGATAATGTCAGCACATTACAAAAGTCAGTTGACGAAATAAGACGCCCGGCAAACCAGTTAGTACCGGTTCAGGCGTCTCAGACACCGTCAGGGGCTGTAAAACGTCCTTTACCTCAGTCAGTCGACACGGGTACCGACACAGATGAATCTAGTGTCGACGGTGAAGAAACAAACGTATTTTCCAATAGGGCCACACGTTATATGATCACGGCAATGAAGGAGGCTTTGCAGATCTCTGATACTGCTGGTACCTCAAAAAGGGGTATTATGTGGGGGGTGAAAAAACTACCTGTATTTTTCCCAGAATCAGAGGAATTGAATGATGTGTGTGATGAAGCGTGGGTTACCCCCGATAGAAAATTGCTAATTTCAAAGAAGTTATTGGCATTATACCCTTTCCCACCAGAGGTTAGGGCGCGCTGGGAAACACCCCCTAGGGTGGATAAGGCGCTCACACGTTTATCAAAGCAAGTGGCGTTGCCGTCTCCTGATACGGCCGCCCTCAAGGATCCAGCAGATAGGAGGCTGGAAACTACACTGAAGAGTATATACACACATACTGGTGTTATACTGCGACCGGCAATAGCCTCAGCCTGGATGTGCAGTGCTGGGGTAGTGTGGTTGGATTCTCTGACTGAAAATATTGATACCCTGGATAGGGACAGTATTTTATTGACTCTAGAGCAATTAAAGGATGCTTTTCTTTATATGCGAGATGCTCAGAGGGATGTTTGTACTCTAGCATCAAGAGTAAGCGCGATGTCCATATCTGCCAGAAGAAGTTTATGGACGCGACAGTGGTCAGGTGATGCGGATTCCAAGAGGCATATGGAAGTATTGCCATATAAAGGAGAGGAATTGTTTGGGGTCGGTCTTTCGGACCTGGTGGCCACGGCAACTGCCGGCAAATCCACTTTTTTACCTCAGACCCCTTCCCAACAGAAAAAGACACCGTCTTTTCAGCCGCAGTCCTTTCGCTCCTATAAAAAGCGACCAAAAGGACAGTCTTATCTGCCGCGAGGCAGAGGAAAGGGTAAGAAAGGGCAGCAAGCAGCCCCTGCCCAGGAACAGAAGCCCGCCCCGGCTTCTACAAAGCCATCAGCATGACGCTGGGGCTTTACAAGCGGACTCAGGAACGGTGGGGGGTCGACTCAAGATTTTCAGCAATCAATGGGCTCACTCACAAGTGGACCCGTGGGTCCTGCAGATAATATCTCAGGGTTACATGCTGGAGTTCGAAAGGTCTCCCCCTCGCCGGTTCCTAAAGTCTGCTTTACCAACGTCTCCCTCAGAAAGGACGTCGGTTTTGGAAGCCATTCACAAGCTGTATTCTCAGCAGGTGATAGTCAAGGTACCCCTCCTACAACAGGGAAAGGGGTATTATTCCACACTATTTGTGGTACCGAAACCGGACGGTTCGGTAAGGCCTATTCTAAATCTGAAATCCTTGAACCTGTACATACAGAAATTCAAGTTCAAGATGGAGTCACTCAGAGCAGTGATAGCGAATCTGGAAGAAGGAGACTTCATGGTGTCCTTGGACATAAAAGATGCTTATCTACATGTCCCGATTTACCCCTCACACCAAGGGTATCTCAGGTTCGTGATACAAGACTGTCATTATCAGTTTCAAACGCTGCCGTTTGGTTTGTCCACGGCCCCTCGGGTCTTTACCAAGGTAATGACCGAAATGATGGTGTCACAACTGAGGGCCTGAGCTGACGGGAGGCAGCCTCAGTTGTAGGGGCTGAGATGTACCGGAACCTGGGAGGTTGTATCAGACCCCTGGACATGTAAGTAACATGAATAATAACTGCCCGAAGGCGTGACCACGACAACTTGGATAAAAGTCAATGATGTTTATTATGACAACTCCGCAACACAGCAGCAGAAAGAAAACGTAAAAGTCAGCAAAGAATAAATACAGTTCCTGAGTACTACAGGATGGCAGGAGCCACAGGGCACTGGTAGTGTGAGATAGTTCTTATGATCTTCTAGATAGAAAGTCCTTACCAGGCCCAACTGTAGCAATGGAGATAACCCAGGATTGTGCCAGCTGGTGTTCCAGGAAAAGCTGGGTTGCTGAAGGTAAAACAGCTGCTGTGGATACTGGCTGGAACCAGACTGTTGTTAGCACGGAGTGGATACTGGCTGGAACCAGTTAAATAATAAATGAACTTGGGAGCGATGAAATATGAACTGAAATGTAGAATTTGAGAGCGGAGAAATAATAATACCGGTGGAGAGTGGTAAAGTGTAGAAAGGACACCGGCCCTTTAAGGGAAGCTGTACTCTGCTGGAAGCTGGTAATGTTGTAGCTGGAAACAGATGAATCCACAATGGATTGGAGAGTCAGGCTACACCGCAGGTGGAATGCTGGTGCGGGTCTCTATGGTGGAAGTCTTGAGACAGGAGCTGGAACCTGGAAGACAATCACAGGAGAGAGACAAACAGGAACTAGATTTGACAACCAAAGCACTGACGTCTTCCTTGCTCAGGCACAGCTTACTTATACCTGCAGCAAGGAAGGGGTTGGCTAGGCAATTATGCAAATCAACAATACAGACAGCAGATTGGTGGAAATGATCAGATGACAGAATCCAAGATGGCTGCGCCCATGCAGACACTTGGAGGGAAGTTTGGTTTGTAATCCATGTGGTCTGGGAAACAGTAATGGCGACGCCGGCCACCGGAGACAGGAGACGCCAGGCTGATAGATGCACATTTAACCACGCGGGCACAGCGGAGGCCGCGGCTGATGAAAACACCACTCTGACACTCTGCATGTGGAAACTCAGGAACAGCGGAATCCGGTCCTGGAACGCTGAGCCCGCCTCAGGAGGCATCTGAAGGGTAAGTAATGGCGTCCAGATACCCGGATCGTGACAGATGGTTCTTCTACGAAGAAAAGGCGTATTAATTATCCCTTACTTGGACGATCTCCTGATAAGGGCAAAGTCCAGAGAACAGCTGGAAGTCGGTGTGGCGCTAACACAAGTAGTGCTTCAGCAACACGGGTGGATTCTAAATCTTCCAAAATCTCAATTGACCCCGACAACACATCTGCTGTTCCTGGGCATGATTCTGGACACGGTTCAGAAAAAGGTATTTCTCCCGGAAGAGAAAGCAAGGGAGTTATCCGAACTTGTCAGGAACCTCCTAAAACCAGGAACTGTGTCAGTACATCAATGCACAAGAGTCCTGGGAAAGATGGTGGCTTCGTACGAAGCGATTCCATTCGGCAGATTCCTTGCACGGACATTTCAGTGGGATCTGCTGGACAAATGGTCCGGATCGCATCTGCACATGCATCAGCGGATAACACTGTCACCGAGAACAAGGTTGTCTCTCCTGTGGTGGTTGCAGACTGCCCATCTGTTAGTGGGCCGCAGATTCGGCATACAGGACTGGGTCCTGGTGACTACGGATGCCAGCCTACGAGGTTGGGGAGCAGTCACAAAGGGAAGAAACTTCCAGGGCGTGTGGTCAAACCTGGAGACGTCTCTTCACATAAATATACTGGAGCTAAGAGCGATCTACAATGCTCTAAGTCTGGCAAAACCGCTGCTTCAGGGTCAGCCGGTGTTGATCCAGTCCGACAACATCACGGCAGTCGCCCACGTAAACCGACAAGGCGGCACGAGAAGCAGGAGTGCAATGGCAGAAGCTGCAAGGATTCTGCGCTGGGCGGAGAATCATGTCGTAGCACTGTCAGCAGTGTTCATCCCGGGAGTGGACAACTGGGAAGCAGATTTCCTCAGCAGACACGACCTTCACCCGGGAGAGTGGGGACTTCATCCAGAAGTTTTCCACATGATTGTGAACCGTTGGGAAAAACCAAAGGTGGACATGATGGCGTCTCGCCTCAACAAAAAATTGGACAGGTATTGCGCCAGGTCAAGAGACCCTCAGGCAATAGCTGTGGACGCTCTGGTAACACCGTGGGTGTACCAGTCAGTGTATGTGTTCCCTCCTCTGCCTCTCATACCAAAGGTACGGAGAATTATACGGAAAAGAGGAGTAAGAACAATACTGGTAGCTCCGGACTGGCCAAGAAGAACTTGGTATCCGGAACTTCAAGAGATGCTCACGGAGGATCCGTGGCCTCTACCTCTAAGAAGGGATCTGCTTCAGCAGGGACCTTGTATGTTCCAAGACTTACCGCGACTGCGTTTGACGGCATGGCGGTTGAACGCCGGATTCTAAAAGAGAAGGGCATTCCTGAGGAAGTTATTCCTACTTTAATTAAAGCCAGGAAAGAAGTGACCGCACAACAGTATCACCGCATTTGGAGAAAATATGTTGCGTGGTGTGAGGCCAAGAAGGCTCCAACGGAAGAATTTCAATTGGGTCGATTCTTACATTTCCTGCAAGCAGGATTGTCTATGGGCCTCAAATTGGGGTCCATTAAAGTTCAAATTTCGGCCTTATCAATTTTCTTCCAGAAGGAATTGGCGTCAGTGCCTGAAGTACAAACTTTTGTCAAAGGTGTACTACATATACAACCCCCAATAGTGCCTCCAGTGGCACCGTGGGATTTGAACGTGGTTCTAAATTTTCTCAAATCTCATTGGTTTGAGCCTTTAAAATCGGTAGATTTAAAATACCTTACATGGAAGGTAACCATGCTGTTGGCCCTGGCTTCAGCCAGGAGAGTTTCAGAGTTGGCAGCTTTGTCATACAAGAGCCCATATCTGATATTCCATTCGGACAGGGCAGAATTGAGGACACGTCCTCAATTTCTCCCTAAGGTGGTTTCGGCATTTCACTTGAACCAGCCTATTGTGGTGCCTGCGGCTACTAGCGACTTGGAGGACTCCAAGTTACTGGACGTTGTCAGAGCATTAAAAATATATATTTCAAGGACAGCTGGAGTCAGAAAATCTGACTCGTTGTTTACATTGTATGCACCCAACAAGATGGGTGCTCCTGCGTCTAAACAGACGATTGCACGTTGGATATGTAGTACAATCCAACTTGCACATTCTGTGGCAGGCCTGCCACAGCCTAAATCTGTAAAGGCCCATTCCACAAGGAAAGTGGGCTCATCCTGGGCGGCTGCCCGAGGAGTCTTGGCATTACAACTTTGCCGAGCAGCTACGTGGTCAGGGGAGAACACGTTTGTAAAATTTTACAAATTTGATACTCTGGCTAAAGAGGACCTGGAGTTCTCTCATTCGGTGCTGCAGAGTCATCCGCACTCTCCCGCCCATTTGGGAGCTTTGGTATAATCCCCATGGTCCTGACGGAGTCCCAGCATCCACTAGGACGTTAGAGAAAATAAGAATTTACTTACCGATAATTCTATTTCTCATAGTCCGTAGTGGATGCTGGGCGCCCATCCCAAGTGCGGATTGTCTGCAATGCTTGTACATAGTTATTGTTGCCAAAAATCGGGTTATTACTGTTGTTGTGAGCCATCTTTTCAGAGGCTACTTCGGTTTGTGTTATCATACTGTTAACTGGGTTCAGATCACAAGTTGTACGGTGTGATTGGTGTGGCTGGTATGAGTCTTACCCAGGATTCAAGATCCTTCCTTATTGTGTACGCTCGTCCGGGCACAGTACCTAACTGAGGCTTGGAGGAGGGTCATAGGGGGAGGAGCCAGTACGCACCATGTGACCTAAAAGCTTTTTTAGATGTGCCCTGTCTCCTGCGGAGCCCGCTATTCCCCATGGTCCTGACGGAGTCCCAGCATCCACTACGGACTATGAGAAATAGAATTATCGGTAAGTAAATTCTTATTTACTTATATATATATATATATATATATATATATATATATATAAAACATGCCCAAAGAGACATTAGTCTACTGGGTTCTAGCGTCAACGCTATGTCGATTTCTGCTAGAAGTGTCCTGTGGAACATGCAATGGACAGGTGATGTCGACTAAAAGAGGCATATGGAAGGTTTACCTTACAAGGCTAAGGAATTGTGTGGAGAAGGGCTCTCGGACCTTGTCTCCACAGCTATAGCTTGTAATTCTGATCTTTTGCCTTATATTCCCTCACAGCCTAAGAAAGCACGACATTATCAAATGCAGTTCTTTCAGTCGCAGAATAACAAGAAAGTACGAGGAGCGTCCTTGCTTACCAGAGGTAAGGGTACAGGGCACAGCTAGTTCCCAGGAACAGAAGTCCTCCACGGCCTCTACTACATCCAATTCATGATGCTGAAGCTCCGGTAAGGGAGTCCGCCCCAGTGGGAGCACGTCTTCGACTCTTCAGCCACATCTGAGTTCACTCACAGGTGGTTCCCGGGGCAATAAAAAAATTGTTTCTCAGGGTTACAAGCTGGGATTCGAAAGGTGCCTCCTCGCCGGTTTTTCCTTATCGGACCTACCGGCTTCTCCCCAGGAAGGGAGATAATATTAAATACAATTCACATTGTACCTCCAACAGGTGGTGCTCAAGGTACCCCTCCTGCAACAAGGAAGGCGAGAAAGGCATTCCGGATGAAGTCATTCCTACTCAACCTTGGCTGTAGTCCCGAAACCGTACGGTTCGGTCAGACCTATTTTTAAAATTAAAATCTCTGAACCTATACGGGAAAAGGTTCAAATTTAAAGTGGAATCGCCCAGAGCGATCATCGCCAGCCTGGAAGGGGGGGATTTGATGTTGTATCTAAACATAAATGCTGCATACCTTCATGTTCCCATTTATCCACCCCATCAGGCGTACCTGAAAATTGCGGTACAGGATTGTCATGACCAATTTCAGGGTAATTGGTGTAAATAATGGTGCTCCTACGCAAGCAGGGAGTCACAGTTGTCCCATACTTGGACGATCTCCTAATAAGGGCGAGATCAAAAGAGCAGTTGTTGAACAGCGTGTCACTTTCGCTGAAGGTGTCACAGCAACATGGCTGGATTCTCAATTTCCCGAGATCACAGTTGGTTCCTATAACTCGTCTGCCCTTCTTGGGTATGATTCTGGATACAGACCAGAAATGGGTTTACCTTCAGATAGAGAAGGCCCAGAAACTCATGACTCCCTTCAGCAGGTTCCATGCAAGTACTTTCCAATGGGACCTACTGGACAAGTGGTCCGGGTCACAGATTCATCAGTTGATCACCCTATCCCCCAGGGCCAGGGTATCTCTCCTGTGGTGGCTGCAGAGTGCTCACCTTCTCGAGGGCCGCAGATTCGGCATTCAGGACTGGGTCCTGGTGAGCACGAACGCCAGCCTCCGAGTTTGGGGTGCAGTCACACAGGGAAGAAATTTCCAAGGTCTATGGTCAAGTCAAGAGACTTGCCTTCACATCAACATCCTGAAATTAAGGGCCATATACAACGCCCTACGTTAAGCGGAGACCCTGCTTCGTGACCAACCGGTTCTGATTCAGTCAGACAACATCACCGCAGTAGCTCATGTAAACTGTCAAGGCGGCACAAGGAGCAGAGTGGCGATGGCGGAAGCCACCAAGATTCTTCGCTGGGCGGAGAATCACGTAAGCGCACTGTCAGCAGTGTCCATTCCGGGAGTGGACAACTGGGAAGCAGACTTTCTCAGCAGACACGACCTCCACCCGGGAGAGTGGGGACTTCATCAGGAAGTCTTCACACAGATTACAAGTCGGTGGGAACTGCCACAGGTGGACATGATGGCATCCCGCCTCAACAAAAAGCTACAGCGGTATTGCGCAAAGTCAAGAGACCCTCAGGCAATAGCTGTAGACGCCCTGGTGACACCGTGGGTGTTCCAGTCGGTTTTATGTATTTCCTCCTCTTCCTCTCATACCCAAGGTGCTGAGGATAATAAGAAAAAGAGGAGTGAGAACAATACTCATTGTTCCAGATTGGCCACGAAGGACTTGGTATCCAGATCTGCAAGAAATGCTCACAGAGGACCGTGGCCTCTTCCTCTAAGACAGGACTTGTTGCAACAGGGGCCCTGTCTGTTCCAAGACTTACCGCGGCTGCGTTTGACAGCATGGCGGTTGAACGCCGGATCCTAGCAGAGAAAGGCATTCCAGATGAGGTCATTCCTACGCTGATAAAGGCTAGGAAGGACGTGACAGCTCAACATTATCACCGTATATGGCGAAAATATGTTGCTTGGTGTGAGGCCAGGAATGCTCCTACGGAGGAATTCCAGCTGGGACGTTTCCTTCACTTCCTACAGTCCGGAGTGAATTTGGGCCTAAAATTGGGTTCCATTAAGGTCCAGATTTCGGCCCTATCCATTTTCTTTCAAAAAGAGTTGGCTTCTCTACCTGAAGTTCAGACGTTTGTAAAGGGAGTGCTGCATATTCAGCCCCCTTTTGTGCCTTCAGTGGCACCTTGGGATCTTAACGTGGTGTTGAGTTTCCTGAAATCCCACTGGTTTGAACCACTCAAAACGGTGGAGTTGAAATATCTCACGTGGAAGCTGGTCATGCTATTGGCCTTGGGTTCGGCTAGGCATGTGTCAGAGTTGGCGGATTTGTCACATTAAAGCCCCTATCTGGTTTTCCATGCGGATAGAGCAGAATTGCGGACCCGTCCACAATTTCTACCGAAATTGGTTTCATCCTTTCATATAAACCAACCTATTGTGGTGCCTGTGGCTACTACTGACTTGGAGGATTCCGAGTTACTTGATGTGGTCAGGGCTTTGAAGGTTTATGTAGCCAGAACGGCTAGGATCAGGAAAACAGAGTCTTTGTTTATCCTGTATGCTTCCAACAAGCTTGGTGCTCCTGCTTCAAAGCAAACTATTGCTCGCTGGATCTGTAACACGATTCAGCAGGCTCATTCTGCGGCTGGATTGCCGCTTCCAAAATCAGTTAAGGCCCATTCCACTAGGAAGGTGGGCTCTTCGGCGGCTGCCCGAGGGGCCTCGGCATTACAGCTTTGCCGAGCGGCTACTTGGTCAGGTTCAAACACTTTTGCAAAGTTCTACAAGTTTGATACCCTGGCTGAGGAGGACCTTGTGTTTGCTCAATCGGTGCTGCAGAGTCATCCGCACTCTCCCGCCCGTTTGGGAGCTTTGGTATAATCCCCATGGTCCTTACGGAGTCCCCAGCATCCACTAGGACGTTAGAGAAAATAAGATTTTACTTACTGGTAAATCTATCTCGTAGTCCGTAGTGGATGCTTGGCGCCCGTCCCAAGTGCGGACTTCTTCTACAAAACTTGTATATAGTTATTGCTTCAATAAGGGTTAAGTTATGGTTGCATCAGGGTTTGACCTGATGCTCTGTTATTTGTCATACTGTTAACTGGTTGTTATCACGTATTATACGGTGTGATTGCTGTGGCTGGTATGAATCTTGCCCTGGATTACCAAAATAATTTCCTTGTACTGTCAGCTCTACTGGGCACAGTTTCTCTAACTGAGGTCTGGAGGAGGGGCATAGAGGGAGGAGCCAGTGCACACCAGAATCTAAATTCTTTCTTAAAGTGTTGATGTCTCCTGCGGAGCCTGTCTATCCCCATGGTCCTTACAAAGTCCCCAGCATCCACTACAGACTACGAGAAATAGATTTACCGGTAAGTAAAATCTTATTTTATCTATAGTAATAAAACAGGGACATGACTGGGGAGGTGAGAGGATCTGGGATCATCACTATGACCTTATATTTCTAGTAATAATACAGGGACATGACTGGGGAGGTGAGGGGATCTGGGAGTGTCACAGTAACATCACTTATATCTATAGTAATAATAAAGGGTCATGACTGTGGAGGTGAGTGAATCTGTGAGCGCCGCTGTGACCTTATATCTATATTAATAATACAAATATGACTGGAGAGGTGAGGGGATCTGGGAGTGTCACAGTGACATCACTAATATCTATAGCAGGGCTGGCCAAACCGGTCCTCGAGATCTACCAACAGTTCATGTTTTCCAGGCCTCCTGGAGATCTGTAGAATTGTCAGTTAGGAATGTATGCAGCACATCTAAATTAGTAATGACTACACCTGTGCACCAGCTAGGTGGTCTGGAAAATGTGTACTGTTGGTAGCTCTCGAGGACTGGTTTGGCCAACCCTGATCTATAGCAATACAGGGCCATGACTGGGGAGGTGAGGGGAACTAGGAGATGCACCGTGACGTCATATATAGTAATAATACAGGGACATGACTGGAGAGGTGAGGGGATCTGGGAGTGTCACAGAGACATCACAGATATCTAGTAATAATACAGGGACATGACTCGGGAGGTGAGGGGATCTGGGAGCGTCACAGTGACATCACTTATCTATCGTACTAATACAGGGACATGACTGGGGGAGGTGAGGAGATCTGGGACTGGCACAGTAACATCACTTATATCTCTAGTAATATTACAGGGACATGACTGGGGAGGTGAGGGGATATGGGAGTGTCACAGTGACATCACTAATATCTATAGTCATAATAGAAGGACCTGACATGGGAGGTGAGGGGATTTGGCAGCCTCACTGTGACATCACTTATATCTATAGTAATAATACAGGTATATGACTGGGGAGGTTAGGGGATCTGGAAGTGTCACAGTAACATCACATATATCTCTAGTAATAATACAGGGACATGACTGGGGAGGTGAGGGGATATGGGAGCGTCACAGTGACATCACTAATATCTATAGTCATAATAGACGGACATGACTTGGTTGGTGAGGGAATCTGGGAGCATCCCAGTGACCTAACTTATATCTATAGTAATAATACAGGGACATGACTGGGGAGGTGAGGGGATATGGAAGCGTCACTGTGATGTCTCTTTTATCTATAGTAATAATACAGGGACATGACTGGGGAGGTGAGGGGAACTAAGAGGCACAGTGACGTCACTTATAGCTATAGTAATAATACAGGGACATGACTAGGGAGGTGAGGGGATCTGGGAGCATCACAGTGATGTCCCTTTTATCTATAGTAATAATTCAGGGAGATGACTGGTGAGGTGAGGATATCTGGATGTTCACAGTGACATCACTTATATCTAAAGTAATAATACAGTGACATGACTGGGGAGGTAAGGAGAACTGGGAGTGTCACTGTGACTGCACATATCTTTAGCAATAATACAAGGACATGACTGGGGAGGTGAGGGGATCTGGAAGTGTCACAGTGACATCACTTATATCTATAGTAATACTACAGGGACATGACTGGGGAGGTGAGGGGATCTGGGAGCGTCACAGTGACCTAACTTATAGCTATAGTAATAATACAGGGACGTGATTGGGGAGGTGATGGAATTTCGGAGCGTCACAGTAACCTAACGTGTATATATATAGTAATAATACAGGGACATGACTGGGGAGGTGAGGGGATCTGGGATTGTCACTGTGACATCACTTATATCTATAGTAATAATACAGGGACATGACTGGGGAGGATGAGGGGATCTGGGAGTGTCGCAGTAACATCACTTATATCTATAGTAATAATACAGGGACATGCATGTGGAGGTGAGGGAATATGGTAGCGTAACTGTAACATCACTTATTTTTAGTAATGATACAGGGACATGACTGGGGAGGTGAGATGATCTGGGATTGTCACTGTGACATCACTTATATCTTTTGTAATAATACGAGAACATGACTGGTGAGGTGTGAGCGTCACTGTGAATTCACAAATCTATAGTAATAATGCAAGGACATGACGGGGGTAAGGTGATCTGGGAGTGGCACAGTGATGTCACTTTTTTATCTATAATAATATAGGGACATGACTGGGGAGGTGAGGGAATCTGGGAGTTTCACAGTGACGTCACTTATATTTATAGTAATAATACAAGGACATGACTGTGGAGGTGAGGGGATCTGGGAGCGTCAATGTGACATCACATATCTATAGTAATAATACAGGATCATGACTGGGGAGGTTAGCGGATCTGGGAGCTATACAGTGACATTACTTTTATCTTTAGTAGTAATACAGGGACATGACTGGGAAGGTGAGGGGAACCGGGAGCATTACAGTGACGTCACTAATATCTATAGTCATAATACAGGGACATGACTGGGGAGGTGACAGAATCAGTGCGTCACAGTTACATCACATATCTATAGTAATAATACAGGGACATGACTGGGGAGGTGAAGGGATTTTGGAGCTTCATAGTGACGTCACTCATATCTATAGAAATAATACAGGGACATGACTGCGGAGGTGAGGTGATTTAGAAGCGTCACTGTGAAGTCACTTATATCTGTAGTAATAATAAAGGGACATGACTGGGGAGGTGAGGGGATCTGGGAGCATCACAGTAACATCACTTATATCTATAATAATAATAATAATAATACAGGGACATGACTGGGAAGGTGAGGGGGGTCTGGGAGTGTATATATTGATATTTGATGTCTCCTCCATTACACAGGATTACACAGTAGTGAAGAAGACATCCAATGAGTGTGAGATACTCAACAGCCATCCCCGTGTGTCAGAAGGACTGAGTAGAACCCAGAGCCCCATCCCAGTGCCTCCACCTCACTCACTAATACATGAGAGACACAATGACAAGAAGATCCTGGAACTCACCAATAAGATCATTCAGCTGCTGACTGGAGAGGTGACTGCTGGGAATGGGGCATTATACAGTAACACCGGGGGACGTGTCTTCGTGATGACTGGAGTGGTGACTGCTGGGAATGGGGCATTATACAATAACACCAGAGGATGTGTCTGGGTGATGACTGGAGAGGTGACTGCTGGAAATCTGACATTATACAATAACACCAGGGGATGTGTCTGGGAGATGACTGGAGAGGTGACTGCTGGGAATGGGGCATTATACAATAACACCAGAGGAAGTTTTTGGGTGATGACTGGAGAGATGACTGCTGGGAATGGGGCATTATACAGTAACACCAGGGGATGTGTCTGTGTGATGACTGGAGAGGTGACTGCTGGGAATGGGGCATTATACAGTAACACCAGGGTGTGTGTCTGGGTGATGACTGGAGAGGTGACTGCTGGGAATGGGACATTATACAGTAACACCAGGAGATGTGTCTGGGTGATGACTGGAGAGGTGACTGCTGGGAATGGGGCATTATACAGTACCACCAGGGGATGTGTCTGGGTGATGACTGGAGAGGTGACTGCTGGGAATGGGGCATTATACAGTAACACTAGTGGATGTGTCTGGATGATGACTGGAGAGGTGACTGCTGGGAATGGGGCATTATACAGTAACACCAGGTGATGTGTCTGGGTGATGACTTGAGAGGTGACTGCTGGGAATGGGACATTATACAGTAACACCAGGGGATGTGTCTGGGTGATGACTGGAGAGGTGACTGCTGGGAATGGGGCATTATACAGTAACACTAGGGGATGTGTCTGGATGATGACTGGAGAGGTGACTGCTGGGAATGGGGCATTATACAGTAACACCAGGTGATGTGTCTGGGTGATGACTTGAGAGGTGACTGCTGGTAATGGGGCATTATACAGTAACACCAGGGGATGTGTCTGGGTGATGACTGGAGAGGTGACTGCTGGGAATGGGGCATTATACAGTACCACCAGGGGATGTGTCTGGGTGATGACTGGAGAGGTGACTGCTGGGAATGGGGCATTATACAGTAACACTAGGGGATGTGTCTAGATGATGACTGGAGAGGTGACTGCTGGGAATGGGGCATTATACAGTAACACCAGGTGATGTGTCTGGGTGATGACTTGAGAGGTGACTGCTGGGAATGGGACATTATACAGTAACACCAGGGTGTGTGTCTGGGTGATGACTGGAGAGGTGACTGCTGGGAATGGGACATTATACAGTAACACCAGGTGATGTGTCTGGGTGATGACTTGAGAGGTGACTGCTGGGAATGGGACATTATACAGTAACACCAGGGGATGTGTCTGGGTGATGACTGGAGAGGTGACTGCTGGGAATGGGGCATTATACAGTAACACTAGGGGATGTGTCTGGATGATGACTGGAGAGGTGACTGCTGGGAATGGGGCATTATACAGTAACACCAGGTGATGTGTCTGGGTGATGATTTGAGAGGTGACTGCTGGGAATGGGACATTATACTGTAACACCAGGGGACGTGTCTGGGTGATGACTGGAGAGGTGAGTGCTGGGAATGGGGCATTATACAGTACACCAGGGAATGTGTCTGGGTGATGACTGGAGAGGTGACTGCTGGGAATGGGACATTATACAGTAACACCAGGGAATGTGTCTGGGTGATGACTGGAGAGGTGACTGCTGGGAATGGGGCATTATACAGTAACACCAGGGGACGTGTCTGGGTGATGACTGGAGAGGTGACTGCTGGGAATGGGACATTATACAGTAACACTGGGGGATGTGTCTGGGTGATGACTGGAGAGGTGACTGCTGGGAATGGGACATTATACAGTAACACCAGGGGATGTGTCTGGGTGATGACTGGAGAGGTGACTGCTGGGAATGGGGCATTATACAGTAACACCAGGGGACGTGTCTGGGTGATGACTGGAGAGGTGACTGCTGGGAATGGGGCATTATACAGTAACACCGGGGGATGTGTCTGGGTGATGACTGGAGAGGTGACTGCTGGGAATGGTACATTATACAGTAACACTAGGGGATGTGTCCGGGTGATGACTGGAGAGGTGACTGCTGGGAATGGGACATTATACAGTAACACCAGGGGATGTGTCTGGGTGATGACTGGAGAGGTAACTGCTGGGAATGGGGCATTATACAGTAACACCAGGGGACGTGTCTGGATGATGACTGGAGAGGTGACTGCTGGGAATGGGGCATTATACAGTAACACCAGGGGACGTGTCTGGGTGATGACTGGAGAGGTGACTGCTGGGAATGGGACATTATACAGTAACACCAGGGGATGTGTCTGGGTGATGACTGGAGAGGTGACTGCTGGGAATGGGACATTATACAGTAACACCAGGGGATGTGTCTGGGTGATGACTGGAGAGGTGACTGCTGGGAATGGGACATTATACAGTAACACGAGGGGATGTGACTGGGTGATGACTGGAGAGGTGAGTGCTGGGAATGGGGCATTATACAGTACACCAGGGAATGTGTCTGGGTGATGACTGGAGAGGTGACTGCTGGGAATGGGACATTATACAGTAACACCAGGGAATGTGTCTGGGTGATGACTGGAGAGGTGACTGCTGGGAATGGGGCATTATACAGTAACACCAGGGGACGTGTCTGGGTGATGACTGGAGAGGTGACTGCTGGGAATGGGACATTATACAGTAACACCAGGGGATGTGTCTGGGTGATGACTGGAGAGGTGACTGCTGGGAATGGGGCATTATACAGTAACACCAGGGGACGTGTCTGGGTGATGACTGGAGAGGTGACTGCTGGGAATGGGACATTATACAGTAACACTGGGGGATGTGTCTGGGTGATGACTGGAGAGGTGACTGCTGGGAATGGGACATTATACAGTAACACCAGGGGATGTGTCTGGGTGATGACTGGAGAGGTGACTGCTGGGAATGGGGCATTATACAGTAACACCAGGGGACGTGTCTGGGTGATGACTGGAGAGGTGACTGCTGGGAATGGGGCATTATACAGTAACACCGGGGGATGTGTCTGGGTGATGACTGGAGAGGTGACTGCTGGGAATGGTACATTATACAGTAACACTAGGGGATGTGTCCGGGTGATGACTGGAGAGGTGACTGCTGGGAATGGGACATTATACAGTAACACCAGGGGATGTGTCTGGGTGATGACTGGAGAGGTGACTGCTGGGAATGGGGCATTATACAGTAACACCAGGGGACGTGTCTGGGTGATGACTGGAGAGGTGACTGCTGGGAATGGGGCATTATACAGTAACACCGGGGGATGTGTCTGGGTGATGACTGGAGAGGTGACTGCTGGGAATGGTACATTATACAGTAACACTAGGGGATGTGTCCGGGTGATGACTGGAGAGGTGACTGCTGGGAATGGGACATTATACAGTAACACCAGGGGATGTGTCTGGGTGATGACTGGAGAGGTGACTGCTGGGAATGGGGCATTATACAGTAACACCGGGGGATGTGTCTGGGTGATGACTGGAGAGGAGACTGCTGGGAATGGGACATTATACAGTAACACCAGGGGATGTGTCTGGGTGATGACTGTATCACTGTGTGTGTCAGGGTACTATAAGGTGTCATGATGTCACTGTCTATGTCTCCATGCAGGAGGGGGAGTATATAGAGGAACACAGGGGTCTGTACAAGGACTTGATGATGGAGAATCACCGGCCCCTCACATCACTGGGTAAGAGGAGACTGTCATGTATTGTACAGGGGAGAGCAGGTATGGGGGCCCCTATATACACACATCATCTGATAATCACATATATACACTGTACTCAGTCACTGTGTGTCTCCTACAGATGGGCCCAGTAACAGAGATACCCCAGAGAGATGTTCCCATCCTCTGTATTCCCAGGATTGTACAGAGGAAAATCACAGGATCCCACAGGAGGATCAGGTAGGTGGGCTATAGGGTCTCCCCAATATACCAAAGTGACTGTCACTGTATGTTGTGTAGAGGAGCTGTGTGTCATTATATTTGTCTTGTTTACATAGGGTGAAGCCCAATTAAATAATATTAAAATCAAAGATACAGAGGAAGAAGAAGAGACGTATGTGACTGATATGAAGGGAGAAGATATAGAGGGAGAAGAAGAGACGTATGTGATTGATATAAAGGCAGAAGATATAGAGGGAGAAGAAGAGATGTATGTGACTGATATAAAGGCAGAAGATATAGAGGGGGAAGAAGAGACGTATGTGACTGATATAAAGGCAGAAGATATAGAGGGAGAAGAAGAGACGTATGTGACTGATATAAAGGCAGAAGATATAGAGGGAGAAGAAGAGACGTATGTGACTGATATAAATGCAGAAGATTTAGAGGGAGAAGAAGAGACGTATGTTACTGATATAAAGGCAGAAGATATAGAGGGAGAAGAAGAGACGTATGTTACTGATATAAAGGCAGAAGATATAGAGGGAGAAGAAGAGACGTATGTGAGGGGTGATCAGCAGTGTAAGGAGGAGGAGATCCCTACAGATATCAGCACAGGTGAGTAATAAACACTTATTACAGAAAAGAGTCACATATTCTCCCTGCTCAGTCACTACAGCAATCTCTTATCCTACACCCTCCTCTGTCAGTACAAACGAATGAGGAATATTTATTTTCCCAGTGAGGGAGTCAGGAGCCATCAGCCCCTATTATACTCCTGCTCTCCCCCTCACATCATGTCACTGTGTGTTACCAGTAAAGAGATCTGACCAGTCTACTCCCCACACTCTCTGGTGTATCTCATACATCAGGAACCATCAGCCCCTATTATACTCCTGCTCTCCCCCTCACATTATGTCACTGTGTTACCAGCCCAGAGATCTGACCAGTCTCCTCCCCACACTCTCTGGTGTATCTCATACATCAGGATCCATCAGCCCCTATTATACTCCTGCTCTCTCCCTCACATCATGTCACTGTATTTTACCAGCCCAGAGATCTGACCAGTCTCCTCCCCACACTCTCTGGTGTATCTCATACATCAGGATCCATCAGCCCCTATTATGCTCCTACTCTCACCCTCACATCATGTCACTGTGTGTTACCAGCCCAGAAATCTGACCAGTCTCCTCCCCACACTCTCTGGTGTATCTCATACATCAGGATCCATCAGCCCCTATTATACTCTTGCTCTCCCCTCACATCCTGTCACTGTGTGTTACCAGCCCAGAGATCTGACCAGTCTCCTCCCCACACTCTCTGATGTATCTCATACATCAGGAGCCATCAGCCCCTATTATTCTCCTGCTCTCCTCACATCATGTCACTGTGTGTTACCAGCCCAGAGATCTGACCAGTCTCCTCCCCACACTCTCTGGTGTATCTCATATATCAGGAGCCATCAGCCCCTATTATACTCCTGCTCTCCCCTCACATCATGTCACTGTGTGTTACCAGCCCAGAGATCTGACCAGTCTCCTCCCCACACTCTCTGGTGTATCTCATATATCAGGAGCCATCAGCCCCTATTATACTCCTGCTCTCCCCCTCACATCATGTCACTGTGTGTTACCAGCAAAGATATCTGACCAGTCTCCTCCCCACACTCTCTGGTGTATCTCATACATCAGGAACCATCAGCCCCTATTATACTCCTGCTCTCCCCCTCACATCATGTCACTGTGTTACCAGCCCAGAGATCTGACCAGTCTCCTCCCCACACTCTCTGGTGTATCTCATACATCAGGAGCCATCAGCCTCTATTATACTCCTACTCTCCCCCTCACATTATGTCACTGTGTTACCAGCCCAGAGATCTGACCAGTCTCCTCCTCACACTCTCTGGTGTATCTCATACATCAGGAGCCATCAGCCCCTATTATACTCCTGCTCTCCCCCTCACATCATGTCACTGTGTGTTACCAGCCCAGAGATCTGACCAGTCTCCTCCCCACACTCTCTGGTGTATCTCATACATCAGCCATCAGCCCCTATTATACTCCTGCTCTCCTCCTCACAGCATGTCACTGTGTGTTACCAGCCCAGAGATCTGACCAGTCTCCTCCCACACTCTCTGGTGTATCTTATACATCAGGAGCCATCAGCCCCTATTATACTCCTGCTCTCCCCCTCACATCATGTCACTGTGTGTTACCAGCCCAGAGATCTGACCAGTCTCCTCCCCACACTCTCTGGTGTATCTCATACATCAGGAGCCATCTGCTCCTATTATACTCCTGCTCTCCTCCTCACAGCATGTCACTGTGTGTTACCAGCCCAGAGATCTGACCAGTCTCCTCCCCACACTCTCTGGTGTATCTCATACATCAGGAGCCATCTGCTCCTATTATACTCCTGCTCTCCTCCTCACAGCATGTCACTGTGTGTTACCAGCCCAGAGATCTGACCAGTCTCCTCCCACACTCTCTGGTGTATCTTATACATCAGGAGCCATCAGCCCCTATTATACTCCTGCTCTCCCCCTCACATCATGTCACTGTGTGTTACCAGCCCAGAGATCTGACCAGTCTCCTCCCCACACTCTCTGGTGTATCTCATACATCAGGAGCCATCAGCCCCTATTATACTCCTGCTCTCCTCCTCACAGCATGTCAGTGTGTGTTACCAGCCCAGAGATCTGACCAGTCTCCTCCCCACACTCTCTGGTTTATCTCATACATCAGGAACCATCAGCCCCTATTATACTCCTGCTCTCCCCCTCACATTATGTCACTGTGTGTTACCAGCCCAGAGATCTGACCAGTCTCCTCCCCACACTCTCTGGTGTATCTCATACATCAGGAGCCATCAGCTTCTATTATACTCCTGTCTCCCCTCACATCATGTCACTGTGTGCTACCAGCCCAGAGATCTGACCAGTCTACTCCTCACACTCTCTGTGTATCTCATACATCAGGAGCCATCAGCCCCTATTATACTCCTGCTCTCCCCCTCACATCATGTCACTGTGTGTTACCAGCCTAGAGATCTGACCAGTCTCCTCCCCACACTCTCTGGTGTATCTCATACATCAGGAGCCATCAGCCCCTATTATACTCCTGCTCTCCCCCTCACATCATGTCACTGTGTGTTACCAGCCTAGAGATCTAACCAGTCTCCTCCCCACACTCTCTGGTGTATCTCAGACATCAGGAACCATCAGCCCCTATTATACTCCTGCTCTCCCCCTCACATCATGTCACTGTGTGTTACCAGCCCAGAGATCTGACCAGTCTCCTCACCACACTCTCCTGTGTATCTCATACATCAGGAGCCATCAGCCCCTATTATACTCCTGCTCTCCTCCTCACATCATGTCACTGTGTGTTACCAGCCCAGAGATCTGACCAGTCTCCTCCCCACACTCTCTGGTGCATCTCATACATCAGGAACCATCAGCCCCTATTATACTCCTGCTCTCCCCTCACATTATGTCACTGTGTGTTACCAGCCCAGAGATCTGACCAGTCTCCTCCCCACACTCTCTGGTGTATCTCATACATCAGGAGCCATCAGCTTCTATTATACTCCTGTCTCCCCTCACATCATGTCACTGTGTGCTACCAGCCCAGAGATCTGACCAGTCTACTCCTCACACTCTCTGTGTATCTCATACATCAGGAGCCATCAGCCCCTATTATACTCCTGCTCTCCCCCTCACATCATGTCACTGTGTGTTACCAGCCTAGAGATCTGACCAGTCTCCTCCCCACACTCTCTGGTGTATCTCATACATCAGGAGCCATCAGCCCCTATTATACTCCTGCTCTCCCCCTCACATCATGTCACTGTGTGTTACCAGCCTAGAGATCTAACCAGTCTCCTCCCCACACTCTCTGGTGTATCTCAGACATCAGGAACCATCAGCCCCTATTATACTCCTGCTCTCCCCCTCACATCATGTCACTGTGTGTTACCAGCCCAGAGATCTGACCAGTCTCCTCACCACACTCTCCTGTGTATCTCATACATCAGGAGCCATCAGCCCCTATTATACTCCTGCTCTCCCATCACATCATGTCACTGTGTTACCAGCCCAGAGATCTGACCAGTCTCCTCCCCACACTCTCTGGTGTATCTCATACATCAGGAACCATCAGCCCCTATTATACTCCTGCTCTCCCCTCACATCATGTCACTGTGTTACCAGCCCAGAGATCTGACCAGTCTCCTCCCCACACTCTCTGGTGTATCTCATACATCAGGAGCCATCAGCCCCTATTATACTCCTGCTCTCCCCTCACATCATATCACTGTGTGTTACCAGCCCAGAGATCTGACCAGTCTCCTCCCCACACTCTCTGGTGTATCTCATACATCAGGAGCCATCAGCCCCTATTATACTCCTGCTCTCCCCTCACATCATATCACTGTGTGTTACCAGCCCAGAGATCTGACCAGTCTCCTCCCCACACTCTCTGGTGTATCTCATACATCAGGAGCCTTCAACCCCTATTATACTCCTGCTCTCCCCTCACATCATATCACTGTGTGTTACCAGCCCAGAGATCTGACCAGTCTCCTCCCCACACTCTCTGGTGTATCTCATACATCAGGAGCCTTCAACCCCTATTACACTGATTATACTAATGAAATGATACTAAAATTCTACGGTGAAAATGACATCCATAAGGGATACTGGGGAATTAGCACGATGGGATATAGATGGGGTCCAAAGAACCGGTGCACTTTTAATTTCTTCCACTGGGTGTGCTGGCTCCTCCCCTCTATGTCCCCTACTGCAGCCAGTTTATAACAATGTGCCCTCAGGAGAGGATGCCACTCTGGAGCTCCAGAGGATTTTTCTTCAGTTTTATTTTAAACTTTGTTATTTTCGGGATGTTTGGGCGACAGTATACCTGCACCGTGGGAGTTAGGGGAAGGTGAGAAGAGTGGTGAGTACAATCAGGGGGCCCCGCTAAAGGGGTCCCCCAGTTTTGGAGCGGTGCTATGGCAGGGGCCCGGGAGGCATACGGGACTCGCTATAGCCCCCCTGTGTACACTGGAAGCGGTGGTGAAAACTAGCATTCAATGTGATGTTTCTCTTATGTCCAAGAGGATGCTGGGGACTCCAAAAGGACCATGGGGTATAGATGGATCCGCATGAGCTTGGGGACACTATAAATACTTAAACTGGGTGTGAACTGGCTCCTCCCTCTATGCCCCTCCTCCAGACCTCAGTTAAGGGCCCTACACACTGGCCGACCCGCCGCCGAGCTGCCCGATGGCGGATACGGCCGACGAGCTACCCGGTGGCGGGGGGGGCAGTGACGGGGGGAGTGAAGTTTCTTCACTCTCCCCGTCACGCGGCTCCATAGAACTGCAGGCAAATATGGACGAGATCGTCCATATTGGCCTGCATGCACAGCCGACGGGGGACCAGCGATGAACGAGATCGTTCATATCTTTCAAAAAATCGGCCAGTGTGTAGGACCTATTAGACTTTGTGCCCAGAGAGACTGGACACACCCCAGGGGAGCTCTCCTGAGTTTCTCTAAAGACTTTATTGTTAGGTTTTACATTATTTTACACTCCCAGAGCACATATACAGTGGGTAGCCACTGTGTATGGTCCCCTGTCTACATATAATGGTTATAATATAACGGGCTACCGCCTGCCGATAAGGGGCGGGACTTAGCCCTCACAGCAAGAGACGGCGCCATTTTTTCTCAATGTCTCCGCCAAAACATGTGTATAGCACAAACAAGGGGGGGGCACATATTGTTAGTGTTGTGTAGGAATGTATAACACTATTTAATTTGGAAATGGGCATGTACTCATGGTTGTGTATACTCTGTGTGTCCCTGTCAGATATACACTTGTGTCGACATGTGTGAATGTTCTGTCACAAATGCCTCTGGGGTTCATTGTCGGCATCGCCGACACCTGTTTGGTACTTGATACAGAGTCAACAGATCGGTTGTGCTATACTTGTTCATAGTAACACTGTATGGGAGACACAGTAGTAGGTGGGTGACCCTGTCGGCACCAACTGTTATTACTGGGTGTAAATTGACATGCTGTAACTAACTTATACCTGTATATATATTTATAGGTATTTATATGGTTCGGTTCAGGGAGTCTGGGGCTCGAGCACAGACATGAATATATTTGTGGGGGAATGCTATTAAAAATATTTATGTATAATTCCCTCGTACCCCTCGGGGTCACAAGAATGTTATTTTGCCTGGTTACTACTCCCTGCTGTCGACGATTACTAGGTTTTCTGTCGACTATAATCTTTCCTGGTAGAGCCACAACTGCGGATTCAGTACATGGTCATACACATTCAGTACATATTGATGTCACTTGGGTCCCGAGGGTTCTGGACAATCCGCTTATATGTATGTTATATGTATGTGTATATATAGGTGGGATATGTGTGTATATGTGTATTACGATATGTGTATTCATCTTATGATTTATAATGAATGCTGCAGTAATTGTATTCTTTCTCATGTGCTGGTCGCTCTGTTGATAAAGCTCTAGGTCGACAATGACGAGTGGGTCTCCAGTCCTCTCAAGGAGTCCGAATGTTTATTCTTTTACCGCCGTGGATAGAATACTGTGAAAGTCAACTCCTGGTCTGCACGGGGCCCTGTCACGAAGGATCGGATACAGGAAGCTAAGTGATATTTTATTTCTATTCTTTGGACTTATTTGCATTACATGCACATGAGGGAGTGTTTATATTCGGAAGGACATCTGATAGAATTATCCTGCAGAGATAGGGGATTTTCCTTATGTTTGGTTGTCTCTATAGGCAGGCTGCAGTGCGTATACAGGAGGTAGCCGGGGAAATACGGTGGCTGACTCCGAGAGATACTGGAGTTTTTTCCCTGGGACGGTGTGCCGCTGTTTGGGGAGGCCTCAGTTCAGTCAGTCTCGGCGGATACTGCTGATAAATCTAACTTGGTGAGTTAGATTCCCTCACGATGGTTGGTGACGCATTCTTTTTTGGAATGCAGTCGATTTAACTAGTTAAGCGGAGACCCTGCTTCGTGACCAACCGGTTCTGATTCAGTCAGACAACATCACCGCAGTAGCTCATGTAAACTGTCAAGGCGGCACAAGGAGCAGAGTGGCGATGGCGGAAGCCACCAAGATTCTTCGCTGGGCGGAGAATCACGTAAGCGCACTGTCAGCAGTGTCCATTCCGGGAGTGGACAACTGGGAAGCAGACTTTCTCAGCAGACACGACCTCCACCCGGGAGAGTGGGGACTTCATCAGGAAGTCTTCACACAGATTACAAGTCGGTGGGAACTGCCACAGGTGGACATGATGGCATCCCGCCTCAACAAAAAGCTACAGCGGTATTGCGCAAAGTCAAGAGACCCTCAGGCAATAGCTGTAGACGCCCTGGTGACACCGTGGGTGTTCCAGTCGGTTTTATGTATTTCCTCCTCTTCCTCTCATACCCAAGGTGCTGAGGATAATAAGAAAAAGAGGAGTGAGAACAATACTCATTGTTCCAGATTGGCCACGAAGGACTTGGTATCCAGATCTGCAAGAAATGCTCACAGAGGACCGTGGCCTCTTCCTCTAAGACAGGACTTGTTGCAACAGGGGCCCTGTCTGTTCCAAGACTTACCGCGGCTGCGTTTGACAGCATGGCGGTTGAACGCCGGATCCTAGCAGAGAAAGGCATTCCAGATGAGGTCATTCCTACGCTGATAAAGGCTAGGAAGGACGTGACAGCTCAACATTATCACCGTATATGGCGAAAATATGTTGCTTGGTGTGAGGCCAGGAATGCTCCTACGGAGGAATTCCAGCTGGGACGTTTCCTTCACTTCCTACAGTCCGGAGTGAATTTGGGCCTAAAATTGGGTTCCATTAAGGTCCAGATTTCGGCCCTATCCATTTTCTTTCAAAAAGAGTTGGCTTCTCTACCTGAAGTTCAGACGTTTGTAAAGGGAGTGCTGCATATTCAGCCCCCTTTTGTGCCTTCAGTGGCACCTTGGGATCTTAACGTGGTGTTGAGTTTCCTGAAATCCCACTGGTTTGAACCACTCAAAACGGTGGAGTTGAAATATCTCACGTGGAAGCTGGTCATGCTATTGGCCTTGGGTTCGGCTAGGCATGTGTCAGAGTTGGCGGATTTGTCACATTAAAGCCCCTATCTGGTTTTCCATGCGGATAGAGCAGAATTGCGGACCCGTCCACAATTTCTACCGAAATTGGTTTCATCCTTTCATATAAACCAACCTATTGTGGTGCCTGTGGCTACTACTGACTTGGAGGATTCCGAGTTACTTGATGTGGTCAGGGCTTTGAAGGTTTATGTAGCCAGAACGGCTAGGATCAGGAAAACAGAGTCTTTGTTTATCCTGTATGCTTCCAACAAGCTTGGTGCTCCTGCTTCAAAGCAAACTATTGCTCGCTGGATCTGTAACACGATTCAGCAGGCTCATTCTGCGGCTGGATTGCCGCTTCCAAAATCAGTTAAGGCCCATTCCACTAGGAAGGTGGGCTCTTCGGCGGCTGCCCGAGGGGCCTCGGCATTACAGCTTTGCCGAGCGGCTACTTGGTCAGGTTCAAACACTTTTGCAAAGTTCTACAAGTTTGATACCCTGGCTGAGGAGGACCTTGTGTTTGCTCAATCGGTGCTGCAGAGTCATCCGCACTCTCCCGCCCGTTTGGGAGCTTTGGTATAATCCCCATGGTCCTTACGGAGTCCCCAGCATCCACTAGGACGTTAGAGAAAATAAGATTTTACTTACTGGTAAATCTATCTCGTAGTCCGTAGTGGATGCTTGGCGCCCGTCCCAAGTGCGGACTTCTTCTACAAAACTTGTATATAGTTATTGCTTCAATAAGGGTTAAGTTATGGTTGCATCAGGGTTTGACCTGATGCTCTGTTATTTGTCATACTGTTAACTGGTTGTTATCACGTATTATACGGTGTGATTGCTGTGGCTGGTATGAATCTTGCCCTGGATTACCAAAATAATTTCCTTGTACTGTCAGCTCTACTGGGCACAGTTTCTCTAACTGAGGTCTGGAGGAGGGGCATAGAGGGAGGAGCCAGTGCACACCAGAATCTAAATTCTTTCTTAAAGTGTTGATGTCTCCTGCGGAGCCTGTCTATCCCCATGGTCCTTACAAAGTCCCCAGCATCCACTACAGACTACGAGAAATAGATTTACCGGTAAGTAAAATCTTATTTTATCTATAGTAATAAAACAGGGACATGACTGGGGAGGTGAGAGGATCTGGGATCATCACTATGACCTTATATTTCTAGTAATAATACAGGGACATGACTGGGGAGGTGAGGGGATCTGGGAGTGTCACAGTAACATCACTTATATCTATAGTAATAATAAAGGGTCATGACTGTGGAGGTGAGTGAATCTGTGAGCGCCGCTGTGACCTTATATCTATATTAATAATACAAATATGACTGGAGAGGTGAGGGGATCTGGGAGTGTCACAGTGACATCACTAATATCTATAGCAGGGCTGGCCAAACCGGTCCTCGAGATCTACCAACAGTTCATGTTTTCCAGGCCTCCTGGAGATCTGTAGAATTGTCAGTTAGGAATGTATGCAGCACATCTAAATTAGTAATGACTACACCTGTGCACCAGCTAGGTGGTCTGGAAAATGTGTACTGTTGGTAGCTCTCGAGGACTGGTTTGGCCAACCCTGATCTATAGCAATACAGGGCCATGACTGGGGAGGTGAGGGGAACTAGGAGATGCACCGTGACGTCATATATAGTAATAATACAGGGACATGACTGGAGAGGTGAGGGGATCTGGGAGTGTCACAGAGACATCACAGATATCTAGTAATAATACAGGGACATGACTCGGGAGGTGAGGGGATCTGGGAGCGTCACAGTGACATCACTTATCTATCGTACTAATACAGGGACATGACTGGGGGAGGTGAGGAGATCTGGGACTGGCACAGTAACATCACTTATATCTCTAGTAATAATACAGGGACATGACTGGGGAGGTGAGGGGATATGGGAGTGTCACAGTGACATCACTAATATCTATAGTCATAATAGAAGGACCTGACATGGGAGGTGAGGGGATTTGGCAGCCTCACTGTGACATCACTTATATCTATAGTAATAATACAGGTATATGACTGGGGAGGTTAGGGGATCTGGAAGTGTCACAGTAACATCACATATATCTCTAGTAATAATACAGGGACATGACTGGGGAGGTGAGGGGATATGGGAGCGTCACAGTGACATCACTAATATCTATAGTCATAATAGACGGACATGACTTGGTTGGTGAGGGAATCTGGGAGCATCCCAGTGACCTAACTTATATCTATAGTAATAATACAGGGACATGACTGGGGAGGTGAGGGGATATGGAAGCGTCACTGTGATGTCCCTTTTATCTATAGTAATAATACAGGGACATGACTGGGGAGGTGAGGGGAACTAAGAGGCACAGTGACGTCACTTATAGCTATAGTAATAATACAGGGACATGACTAGGGAGGTGAGGGGATCTGGGAGCATCACAGTGATGTCCCTTTTATCTATAGTAATAATTCAGGGAGATGACTGGTGAGGTGAGGATATCTGGATGTTCACAGTGACATCACTTATATCTAAAGTAATAATACAGTGACATGACTGGGGAGGTAAGGAGAACTGGGAGTGTCACTGTGACAGCACATATCTTTAGCAATAATACAAGGACATGACTGGGGAGGTGAGGGGATCTGGAAGTGTCACAGTGACATCACTTATATCTATAGTAATACTACAGGGACATGACTGGGGAGGTGAGGGGATCTGGGAGCGTCACAGTGACCTAACTTATAGCTATAGTAATAATACAGGGACGTGATTGGGGAGGTGATGGAATTTCGGAGCGTCACAGTAACCTAACGTGTATATATATAGTAATAATACAGGGACATGACTGGGGAGGTGAGGGGATCTGGGATTGTCACTGTGACATCACTTATATCTATAGTAATAATACAGGGACATGACTGGGGAGGATGAGGGGATCTGGGAGTGTCGCAGTAACATCACTTATATCTATAGTAATAATACAGGGACATGCATGTGGAGGTGAGGGAATATGGTAGCGTAACTGTAACATCACTTATTTTTAGTAATGATACAGGGACATGACTGGGGAGGTGAGATGATCTGGGATTGTCACTGTGACATCACTTATATCTTTTGTAATAATACGAGAACATGACTGGTGAGGTGTGAGCGTCACTGTGAATTCACAAATCTATAGTAATAATGCAAGGACATGACGGGGGTAAGGTGATCTGGGAGTGGCACAGTGATGTCACTTTTTTATCTATAATAATATAGGGACATGACTGGGGAGGTGAGGGAATCTGGGAGTTTCACAGTGACGTCACTTATATTTATAGTAATAATACAAGGACATGACTGTGGAGGTGAGGGGATCTGGGAGCGTCAATGTGACATCACATATCTATAGTAATAATACAGGATCATGACTGGGGAGGTTAGCGGATCTGGGAGCTATACAGTGACATTACTTTTATCTTTAGTAGTAATACAGGGACATGACTGGGAAGGTGAGGGGAACCGGGAGCATTACAGTGACGTCACTAATATCTATAGTCATAATACAGGGACATGACTGGGGAGGTGACAGAATCAGTGCGTCACAGTTACATCACATATCTATAGTAATAATACAGGGACATGACTGGGGAGGTGAAGGGATTTTGGAGCTTCATAGTGACGTCACTCATATCTATAGAAATAATACAGGGACATGACTGCGGAGGTGAGGTGATTTAGAAGCGTCACTGTGAAGTCACTTATATCTGTAGTAATAATAAAGGGACATGACTGGGGAGGTGAGGGGATCTGGGAGCATCACAGTAACATCACTTATATCTATAATAATAATAATAATAATACAGGGACATGACTGGGAAGGTGAGGGGGGTCTGGGAGTGTATATATTGATATTTGATGTCTCCTCCATTACACAGGATTACACAGTAGTGAAGAAGACATCCAATGAGTGTGAGATACTCAACAGCCATCCCCGTGTGTCAGAAGGACTGAGTAGAACCCAGAGCCCCATCCCAGTGCCTCCACCTCACTCACTAATACATGAGAGACACAATGACAAGAAGATCCTGGAACTCACCAATAAGATCATTCAGCTGCTGACTGGAGAGGTGACTGCTGGGAATGGGGCATTATACAGTAACACCGGGGGACGTGTCTTCGTGATGACTGGAGTGGTGACTGCTGGGAATGGGGCATTATACAATAACACCAGAGGATGTGTCTGGGTGATGACTGGAGAGGTGACTGCTGGAAATCTGACATTATACAATAACACCAGGGGATGTGTCTGGGAGATGACTGGAGAGGTGACTGCTGGGAATGGGGCATTATACAATAACACCAGAGGAAGTTTTTGGGTGATGACTGGAGAGATGACTGCTGGGAATGGGGCATTATACAGTAACACCAGGGGATGTGTCTGTGTGATGACTGGAGAGGTGACTGCTGGGAATGGGGCATTATACAGTAACACCAGGGTGTGTGTCTGGGTGATGACTGGAGAGGTGACTGCTGGGAATGGGACATTATACAGTAACACCAGGAGATGTGTCTGGGTGATGACTGGAGAGGTGACTGCTGGGAATGGGGCATTATACAGTACCACCAGGGGATGTGTCTGGGTGATGACTGGAGAGGTGACTGCTGGGAATGGGGCATTATACAGTAACACTAGTGGATGTGTCTGGATGATGACTGGAGAGGTGACTGCTGGGAATGGGGCATTATACAGTAACACCAGGTGATGTGTCTGGGTGATGACTTGAGAGGTGACTGCTGGGAATGGGACATTATACAGTAACACCAGGGGATGTGTCTGGGTGATGACTGGAGAGGTGACTGCTGGGAATGGGGCATTATACAGTAACACTAGGGGATGTGTCTGGATGATGACTGGAGAGGTGACTGCTGGGAATGGGGCATTATACAGTAACACCAGGTGATGTGTCTGGGTGATGACTTGAGAGGTGACTGCTGGTAATGGGGCATTATACAGTAACACCAGGGGATGTGTCTGGGTGATGACTGGAGAGGTGACTGCTGGGAATGGGGCATTATACAGTACCACCAGGGGATGTGTCTGGGTGATGACTGGAGAGGTGACTGCTGGGAATGGGGCATTATACAGTAACACTAGGGGATGTGTCTAGATGATGACTGGAGAGGTGACTGCTGGGAATGGGGCATTATACAGTAACACCAGGTGATGTGTCTGGGTGATGACTTGAGAGGTGACTGCTGGGAATGGGACATTATACAGTAACACCAGGGTGTGTGTCTGGGTGATGACTGGAGAGGTGACTGCTGGGAATGGGACATTATACAGTAACACCAGGTGATGTGTCTGGGTGATGACTTGAGAGGTGACTGCTGGGAATGGGACATTATACAGTAACACCAGGGGATGTGTCTGGGTGATGACTGGAGAGGTGACTGCTGGGAATGGGGCATTATACAGTAACACTAGGGGATGTGTCTGGATGATGACTGGAGAGGTGACTGCTGGGAATGGGGCATTATACAGTAACACCAGGTGATGTGTCTGGGTGATGATTTGAGAGGTGACTGCTGGGAATGGGACATTATACTGTAACACCAGGGGACGTGTCTGGGTGATGACTGGAGAGGTGACTGCTGGGAATGGGACATTTTACAGTAACACCAGGGGATGTGTCTGGGTGATGACTGGAGAGGTGACTGCTGGGAATGGGACATTATACAGTAACACCAGGGGATGTGTCTGGGTGATGACTGGAGAGGTGACTGCTGGGAATGGGACATTATACAGTAACACCAGGTGATGTGTCTGGGTGATGACTGGAGAGGTGACTGCTGGGAATGGGACATTATACAGTAACACGAGGGGATGTGACTGGGTGATGACTGGAGAGGTGAGTGCTGGGAATGGGGCATTATACAGTACACCAGGGAATGTGTCTGGGTGATGACTGGAGAGGTGACTGCTGGGAATGGGACATTATACAGTAACACCAGGGAATGTGTCTGGGTGATGACTGGAGAGGTGACTGCTGGGAATGGGACATTATACAGTAACACTGGGGGATGTGTCTGGGTGATGACTGGAGAGGTGACTGCTGGGAATGGGACATTATACAGTAACACCAGGGGATGTGTCTGGGTGATGACTGGAGAGGTGACTGCTGGGAATGGGGCATTATACAGTAACACCAGGGGACGTGTCTGGGTGATGACTGGAGAGGTGACTGCTGGGAATGGGGCATTATACAGTAACACCGGGGGATGTGTCTGGGTGATGACTGGAGAGGTGACTGCTGGGAATGGTACATTATACAGTAACACTAGGGGATGTGTCCGGGTGATGACTGGAGAGGTGACTGCTGGGAATGGGACATTATACAGTAACACCAGGGGATGTGTCTGGGTGATGACTGGAGAGGTAACTGCTGGGAATGGGGCATTATACAGTAACACCAGGGGACGTGTCTGGATGATGACTGGAGAGGTGACTGCTGGGAATGGGGCATTATACAGTAACACCAGGGGACGTGTCTGGGTGATGACTGGAGAGGTGACTGCTGGGAATGGGACATTATACAGTAACACCAGGGGATGTGTCTGGGTGATGACTGGAGAGGTGACTGCTGGGAATGGGACATTATACAGTAACACCAGGGGATGTGTCTGGGTGATGACTGGAGAGGTGACTGCTGGGAATGGGACATTATACAGTAACACGAGGGGATGTGACTGGGTGATGACTGGAGAGGTGAGTGCTGGGAATGGGGCATTATACAGTACACCAGGGAATGTGTCTGGGTGATGACTGGAGAGGTGACTGCTGGGAATGGGACATTATACAGTAACACCAGGGAATGTGTCTGGGTGATGACTGGAGAGGTGACTGCTGGGAATGGGGCATTATACAGTAACACCAGGGGACGTGTCTGGGTGATGACTGGAGAGGTGACTGCTGGGAATGGGACATTATACAGTAACACCAGGGGATGTGTCTGGGTGATGACTGGAGAGGTGACTGCTGGGAATGGGGCATTATACAGTAACACCAGGGGACGTGTCTGGGTGATGACTGGAGAGGTGACTGCTGGGAATGGGACATTATACAGTAACACTGGGGGATGTGTCTGGGTGATGACTGGAGAGGTGACTGCTGGGAATGGGACATTATACAGTAACACCAGGGGATGTGTCTGGGTGATGACTGGAGAGGTGACTGCTGGGAATGGGGCATTATACAGTAACACCAGGGGACGTGTCTGGGTGATGACTGGAGAGGTGACTGCTGGGAATGGGGCATTATACAGTAACACCGGGGGATGTGTCTGGGTGATGACTGGAGAGGTGACTGCTGGGAATGGTACATTATACAGTAACACAAGGGGATGTGTCCGGGTGATGACTGGAGAGGTGACTGCTGGGAATGGGACATTATACAGTAACACCAGGGGATGTGTCTGGGTGATGACTGGAGAGGTGACTGCTGGGAATGGGGCATTATACAGTAACACCAGGGGACGTGTCTGGGTGATGACTGGAGAGGTGACTGCTGGGAATGGGGCATTATACAGTAACACCGGGGGATGTGTCTGGGTGATGACTGGAGAGGTGACTGCTGGGAATGGTACATTATACAGTAACACTAGGGGATGTGTCCGGGTGATGACTGGAGAGGTGACTGCTGGGAATGGGACATTATACAGTAACACCGGGGGATGTGTCTGGGTGATGACTGGAGAGGTGACTGCTGGGAATGGGGCATTATACAGTAACACCGGGGGATGTGTCTGGGTGATGACTGGAGAGGAGACTGCTGGGAATGGGACATTATACAGTAACACCAGGGGATGTGTCTGGGTGATGACTGTATCACTGTGTGTGTCAGGGTACTATAAGGTGTCATGATGTCACTGTCTATGTCTCCATGCAGGAGGGGGAGTATATAGAGGAACACAGGGGTCTGTACAAGGACTTGATGATGGAGAATCACCGGCCCCTCACATCACTGGGTAAGAGGAGACTGTCATGTATTGTACAGGGGAGAGCAGGTATGGGGGCCCCTATATACACACATCATCTGATAATCACATATATACACTGTACTCAGTCACTGTGTGTCTCCTACAGATGGGCCCAGTAACAGAGATACCCCAGAGAGATGTTCCCATCCTCTGTATTCCCAGGATTGTACAGAGGAGAATCACAGGATCCCACAGGAGGATCAGGTAGGTGGGCTATAGGGTCTCCCCAATATACCAAAGTGACTGTCACTGTATGTTGTGTAGAGGAGCTGTGTGTCATTATATTTGTCTTGTTTACATAGGGTGAAGCCCAATTAAATAATATTAAAATCAAAGATACAGAGGAAGAAGAAGAGACGTATGTGACTGATATGAAGGGAGAAGATATAGAGGGAGAAGAAGAGACGTATGTGATTGATATAAAGGCAGAAGATATAGAGGGAGAAGAAGAGATGTATGTGACTGATATAAAGGCAGAAGATATAGAGGGGGAAGAAGAGACGTATGTGACTGATATAAAGGCAGAAGATATAGAGGGAGAAGAAGAGACGTATGTGACTGATATAAAGGCAGAAGATATAGAGGGAGAAGAAGAGACGTATGTGACTGATATAAATGCAGAAGATTTAGAGGGAGAAGAAGAGACGTATGTTACTGATATAAAGGCAGAAGATATAGAGGGAGAAGAAGAGACGTATGTTACTGATATAAAGGCAGAAGATATAGAGGGAGAAGAAGAGACGTATGTGAGGGGTGATCAGCAGTGTAAGGAGGAGGAGATCCCTACAGATATCAGCACAGGTGAGTAATAAACACTTATTACAGAAAAGAGTCACATATTCTCCCTGCTCAGTCACTACAGCAATCTCTTATCCTACACCCTCCTCTGTCAGTACAAACGAATGAGGAATATTTATTTTCCCAGTGAGGGAGTCAGGAGCCATCAGCCCCTATTATACTCCTGCTCTCCCCCTCACATCATGTCACTGTGTGTTACCAGTAAAGAGATCTGACCAGTCTACTCCCCACACTCTCTGGTGTATCTCATACATCAGGAACCATCAGCCCCTATTATACTCCTGCTCTCCCCCTCACATTATGTCACTGTGTTACCAGCCCAGAGATCTGACCAGTCTCCTCCCCACACTCTCTGGTGTATCTCATACATCAGGATCCATCAGCCCCTATTATACTCCTGCTCTCCCCCTCACATCATGTCACTGTATTTTACCAGCCCAGAGATCTGACCAGTCTCCTCCCCACACTCTCTGGTGTATCTCATACATCAGGATCCATCAGCCCCTATTATGCTCCTACTCTCACCCTCACATCATGTCACTGTGTGTTACCAGCCCAGAAATCTGACCAGTCTCCTCCCCACACTCTCTGGTGTATCTCATACATCAGGATCCATCAGCCCCTATTATACTCTTGCTCTCCCCTCACATCCTGTCACTGTGTGTTACCAGCCCAGAGATCTGACCAGTCTCCTCCCCACACTCTCTGATGTATCTCATACATCAGGAGCCATCAGCCCCTATTATTCTCCTGCTCTCCTCACATCATGTCACTGTGTGTTACCAGCCCAGAGATCTGACCAGTCTCCTCCCCACACTCTCTGGTGTATCTCATATATCAGGAGCCATCAGCCCCTATTATACTCCTGCTCTCCCCTCACATCATGTCACTGTGTGTTACCAGCCCAGAGATCTGACCAGTCTCCTCCCCACACTCTCTGGTGTATCTCATATATCAGGAGCCATCAGCCCCTATTATACTCCTGCTCTCCCCCTCACATCATGTCACTGTGTGTTACCAGCAAAGATATCTGACCAGTCTCCTCCCCACACTCTCTGGTGTATCTCATACATCAGGAACCATCAGCCCCTATTATACTCCTGCTCTCCCCCTCACATCATGTCACTGTGTTACCAGCCCAGAGATCTGACCAGTCTCCTCCCCACACTCTCTGGTGTATCTCATACATCAGGAGCCATCAGCCTCTATTATACTCCTACTCTCCCCCTCACATTATGTCACTGTGTTACCAGCCCAGAGATCTGACCAGTCTCCTCCTCACACTCTCTGGTGTATCTCATACATCAGGAGCCATCAGCCCCTATTATACTCCTGCTCTCCCCCTCACATCATGTCACTGTGTGTTACCAGCCCAGAGATCTGACCAGTCTCCTCCCCACACTCTCTGGTGTATCTCATACATCAGCCATCAGCCCCTATTATACTCCTGCTCTCCTCCTCACAGCATGTCACTGTGTGTTACCAGCCCAGAGATCTGACCAGTCTCCTCCCACACTCTCTGGTGTATCTTATACATCAGGAGCCATCAGCCCCTATTATACTCCTGCTCTCCCCCTCACATCATGTCACTGTGTGTTACCAGCCCAGAGATCTGACCAGTCTCCTCCCCACACTCTCTGGTGTATCTCATACATCAGGAGCCATCTGCTCCTATTATACTCCTGCTCTCCTCCTCACAGCATGTCACTGTGTGTTACCAGCCCAGAGATCTGACCAGTCTCCTCCCCACACTCTCTGGTGTATCTCATACATCAGGAGCCATCTGCTCCTATTATACTCCTGCTCTCCTCCTCACAGCATGTCACTGTGTGTTACCAGCCCAGAGATCTGACCAGTCTCCTCCCACACTCTCTGGTGTATCTTATACATCAGGAGCCATCAGCCCCTATTATACTCCTGCTCTCCCCCTCACATCATGTCACTGTGTGTTACCAGCCCAGAGATCTGACCAGTCTCCTCCCCACACTCTCTGGTGTATCTCATACATCAGGAGCCATCAGCCCCTATTATACTCCTGCTCTCCTCCTCACAGCATGTCAGTGTGTGTTACCAGCCCAGAGATCTGACCAGTCTCCTCCCCACACTCTCTGGTTTATCTCATACATCAGGAACCATCAGCCCCTATTATACTCCTGCTCTCCCCCTCACATTATGTCACTGTGTGTTACCAGCCCAGAGATCTGACCAGTCTCCTCCCCACACTCTCTGGTGTATCTCATACATCAGGAGCCATCAGCTTCTATTATACTCCTGTCTCCCCTCACATCATGTCACTGTGTGCTACCAGCCCAGAGATCTGACCAGTCTACTCCTCACACTCTCTGTGTATCTCATACATCAGGAGCCATCAGCCCCTATTATACTCCTGCTCTCCCCCTCACATCATGTCACTGTGTGTTACCAGCCTAGAGATCTGACCAGTCTCCTCCCCACACTCTCTGGTGTATCTCATACATCAGGAGCCATCAGCCCCTATTATACTCCTGCTCTCCCCCTCACATCATGTCACTGTGTGTTACCAGCCTAGAGATCTAACCAGTCTCCTCCCCACACTCTCTGGTGTATCTCAGACATCAGGAACCATCAGCCCCTATTATACTCCTGCTCTCCCCCTCACATCATGTCACTGTGTGTTACCAGCCCAGAGATCTGACCAGTCTCCTCACCACACTCTCCTGTGTATCTCATACATCAGGAGCCATCAGCCCCTATTATACTCCTGCTCTCCTCCTCACATCATGTCACTGTGTGTTACCAGCCCAGAGATCTGACCAGTCTCCTCCCCACACTCTCTGGTGCATCTCATACATCAGGAACCATCAGCCCCTATTATACTCCTGCTCTCCCCTCACATTATGTCACTGTGTGTTACCAGCCCAGAGATCTGACCAGTCTCCTCCCCACACTCTCTGGTGTATCTCATACATCAGGAGCCATCAGCTTCTATTATACTCCTGTCTCCCCTCACATCATGTCACTGTGTGCTACCAGCCCAGAGATCTGACCAGTCTACTCCTCACACTCTCTGTGTATCTCATACATCAGGAGCCATCAGCCCCTATTATACTCCTGCTCTCCCCCTCACATCATGTCACTGTGTGTTACCAGCCTATATATCTGACCAGTCTCCTCCCCACACTCTCTGGTGTATCTCATACATCAGGAGCCATCAGCCCCTATTATACTCCTGCTCTCCCCCTCACATCATGTCACTGTGTGTTACCAGCCTAGAGATCTAACCAGTCTCCTCCCCACACTCTCTGGTGTATCTCAGACATCAGGAACCATCAGCCCCTATTATACTCCTGCTCTCCCCCTCACATCATGTCACTGTGTGTTACCAGCCCAGAGATCTGACCAGTCTCCTCACCACACTCTCCTGTGTATCTCATACATCAGGAGCCATCAGCCCCTATTATACTCCTGCTCTCCCATCACATCATGTCACTGTGTTACCAGCCCAGAGATCTGACCAGTCTCCTCCCCACACTCTCTGGTGTATCTCATACATCAGGAACCATCAGCCCCTATTATACTCCTGCTCTCCCCTCACATCATGTCACTGTGTTACCAGCCCAGAGATCTGACCAGTCTCCTCCCCACACTCTCTGGTGTATCTCATACATCAGGAGCCATCAGCCCCTATTATACTCCTGCTCTCCCCTCACATCATATCACTGTGTGTTACCAGCCCAGAGATCTGACCAGTCTCCTCCCCACACTCTCTGGTGTATCTCATACATCAGGAGCCATCAGCCCCTATTATACTCCTGCTCTCCCCTCACATCATATCACTGTGTGTTACCAGCCCAGAGATCTGACCAGTCTCCTCCCCACACTCTCTGGTGTATCTCATACATCAGGAGCCTTCAACCCCTATTATACTCCTGCTCTCCCCTCACATCATATCACTGTGTGTTACCAGCCCAGAGATCTGACCAGTCTCCTCCCCACACTCTCTGGTGTATCTCATACATCAGGAGCCTTCAACCCCTATTACACTGATTATACTAATGAAATGATACTAAAATTCTACGGTGAAAATGACATCCATAAGGGATACTGGGGAATTAGCACGATGGGATATAGATGGGGTCCAAAGAACCGGTGCACTTTTAATTTCTTCCACTGGGTGTGCTGGCTCCTCCCCTCTATGTCCCCTACTGCAGCCAGTTTATAACAATGTGCCCTCAGGAGAGGATGCCACTCTGGAGCTCCAGAGGATTTTTCTTCAGTTTTATTTTAAACTTTGTTATTTTCGGGATGTTTGGGCGACAGTATACCTGCACCGTGGGAGTTAGGGGAAGGTGAGAAGAGTGGTGAGTACAATCAGGGGGCCCCGCTAAAGGGGTCCCCCAGTTTTGGAGCGGTGCTATGGCAGGGGCCCGGGAGGCATACGGGACTCGCTATAGCCCCCCTGTGTACACTGGAAGCGGTGGTGAAAACTAGCATTCAATGTGATGTTTCTCTTATGTCCAAGAGGATGCTGGGGACTCCAAAAGGACCATGGGGTATAGATGGATCCGCATGAGCTTGGGGACACTATAAATACTTAAACTGGGTGTGAACTGGCTCCTCCCTCTATGCCCCTCCTCCAGACCTCAGTTAAGGGCCCTACACACTGGCCGACCCGCCGCCGAGCTGCCCGATGGCGGATACGGCCGACGAGCTACCCGGTGGCGGGGGGGGCAGTGACGGGGGGAGTGAAGTTTCTTCACTCTCCCCGTCACGCGGCTCCATAGAACTGCAGGCAAA
Source organism: Pseudophryne corroboree (assembly GCF_028390025.1). NCBI lineage: Eukaryota > Metazoa > Chordata > Amphibia > Anura > Myobatrachidae > Pseudophryne > Pseudophryne corroboree. Next base: position 320,005 of record NW_026967503.1, on the reverse strand, counting down.
TATGGACGAGATCGTCCATATTGGCCTGCATGCACAGCCGACGGGGGACCAGCGATGAACGAGATCGTTCATATCTTTCAAAAAATCGGCCAGTGTGTAGGACCTATTAGACTTTGTGCCCAGAGAGACTGGACACACCCCAGGGGAGCTCTCCTGAGTTTCTCTAAAGACTTTATTGTTAGGTTTTACATTATTTTACACTCCCAGAGCACATATACAGTGGGTAGCCACTGTGTATGGTCCCCTGTCTACATATAATGGTTATAATATAACGGGCTACCGCCTGCCGATAAGGGGCGGGACTTAGCCCTCACAGCAAGAGACGGCGCCATTTTTTCTCAATGTCTCCGCCAAAACATGTGTATAGCACAAACAAGGGGGGGGCACATATTGTTAGTGTTGTGTAGGAATGTATAACACTATTTAATTTGGAAATGGGCATGTACTCATGGTTGTGTATACTCTGTGTGTCCCTGTCAGATATACACTTGTGTCGACATGTGTGAATGTTCTGTCACAAATGCCTCTGGGGTTCATTGTCGGCATCGCCGACACCTGTTTGGTACTTGATACAGAGTCAACAGATCGGTTGTGCTATACTTGTTCATAGTAACACTGTATGGGAGACACAGTAGTAGGTGGGTGACCCTGTCGGCACCAACTGTTATTACTGGGTGTAAATTGACATGCTGTAACTAACTTATACCTGTATATATATTTATAGGTATTTATATGGTTCGGTTCAGGGAGTCTGGGGCTCGAGCACAGACATGAATATATTTGTGGGGGAATGCTATTAAAAATATTTATGTATAATTCCCTCGTACCCCTCGGGGTCACAAGAATGTTATTTTGCCTGGTTACTACTCCCTGCTGTCGACGATTACTAGGTTTTCTGTCGACTATAATCTTTCCTGGTAGAGCCACAACTGCGGATTCAGTACATGGTCATACACATTCAGTACATATTGATGTCACTTGGGTCCCGAGGGTTCTGGACAATCCGCTTATATGTATGTTATATGTATGTGTATATATAGGTGGGATATGTGTGTATATGTGTATTACGATATGTGTATTCATCTTATGATTTATAATGAATGCTGCAGTAATTGTATTCTTTCTCATGTGCTGGTCGCTCTGTTGATAAAGCTCTAGGTCGACAATGACGAGTGGGTCTCCAGTCCTCTCAAGGAGTCCGAATGTTTATTCTTTTACCGCCGTGGATAGAATACTGTGAAAGTCAACTCCTGGTCTGCACGGGGCCCTGTCACGAAGGATCGGATACAGGAAGCTAAGTGATATTTTATTTCTATTCTTTGGACTTATTTGCATTACATGCACATGAGGGAGTGTTTATATTCGGAAGGACATCTGATAGAATTATCCTGCAGAGATAGGGGATTTTCCTTATGTTTGGTTGTCTCTATAGGCAGGCTGCAGTGCGTATACAGGAGGTAGCCGGGGAAATACGGTGGCTGACTCCGAGAGATACTGGAGTTTTTTCCCTGGGACGGTGTGCCGCTGTTTGGGGAGGCCTCAGTTCAGTCAGTCTCGGCGGATACTGCTGATAAATCTAACTTGGTGAGTTAGATTCCCTCACGATGGTTGGTGACGCATTCTTTTTTGGAATGCAGTCGATTTAACTAGTTCGATGCCGGGCTTTTTTCCTTTCTGTGCAGATGGAGTGTGAAAAGGTTAGTGTTCTGCAGCCTTGGTAGGTTCGCAGAAGCGTAGGTTCTTTTCTGTTTCTCACACATCCACCACATGGGCTGAGTCTACCCGCCTGGACCCCACTCCGGTGGGGACTCATCTACTACTTTTCAGTTAGTCCGGGAATAGACCAGAACCCGTGAGTTACTTGTAGAATCCAGGGGGGGAATGTCTGGAGTTACAGTTGTTTTCCCTCACTGTTTTCCTAATAGATCTTACCATTTCCCATCTGGAAGGGGAGATAATACGCAACGCCATATCAGAGGTGCGTCAGGTTCAGGGCCTTGTCCTCCTGTCCCGGTTAAAAAAAAAAAAAGTTTACATGCGTTGTTCTACGCATTCAGATTACCTGGAACGATAGCCAGGATGTTCTTTGCCATTTCCCTGGAGTGATGGTAGTGTGATGGTTTTCTTTAAATAGTAAGATCCATTGTTATTCTGTAATGAGATGTTCGCCTGATTGAGGCGAGGTCAAGTAACGAGTGGTGCAAATCGTTATTTCTCTCTGTCTGTTCTTCAACACAGGGAAGGGCTGATGTTCCCAACGACGCAGATGTTGGAGGTGGTATCAGAGTAGATACTGAACGGTTGAGGTTCTGTGCTTTCCTGTGGTAAGAGGTCTGAGGACTCTAGTCGGATCAGATTTGCAGTACCAATCCATCTGTATGTTCCATTGATGAAGAAGTTGTGTGCGGCCTGAGAGGCCTTTTCAGTGAGCAGGTCAAATGCCAGAGTGGTTTTCCCGGGACCTGTTGGGAATGTGGTCCGGGTCTCGCCGGCACATGCACCGAAATATAGTTCTAATGGCCAGGATATCACTTCTGTGAGGTCTCCTCAGTTCTTACTTCCTAGAGGGATGAAGGTTCGGATTTCACGATTAGATCCTGGTTTACATGGGTGCGGATCTCCGAGGCTGGGTAGCGGTCTTTGCATGGGAAGTATTTCCAGAGGAAAAGGTCAAGTTGCGAACCTGGTCTACAATGAGCTTTCTTGAAGTAAGAGCTATTTTCAACGGACATATTCTTCGTGAGCTGCCCGTGTTAATTCTGTCAGACGACTTGGCAGCAGTGGCGGAACAAGGAGCAAAGCTGCAATGGTAGAAGCTGAAATAGTTTTCCGCTGGGTGATAAGACTGGTAACTCTTATATTAGTAGTCTTAGTGCTGGACGTAAACGACGGAGAAATAGATTTCCTCTGCAGACGCGCTTTCCATCTGGGAGAAATACTGTCGTCATAGAGACAGTTTGCAGAAGTGACTAGTCTTTGAGGAGTACCTCAATTGGGAATGTGGGCGTCTCGCCTTGACGAGACACTTCAGGAATATGGTTCCAGGTCAAGGGACACTCAAGCTATAGCAGTGGATGCCCTCGTAATACCTTAGTGGTTTTCAGACGGTCTATGTGTCCCCTCCGCTTTCACTCTGCTGAAGGGGATAAAAGTAGAGGAACAGAGGTTCCGGCGATACTCATTGTTCTGGTCTAGCCAAGGAGGACTTGGTATCCAGTTCTTCAAGATTTACTCATATAAGACCCCTGGCCTCTTCCTCTACGGGAGGAACTGTTACAGCAAGATCCGAGTGTGTATCAGGACTTATTGCGGCTGCATTTAAGGGGGTAGCGGTTGAACGCCATACCCTAGTCCGATCGGGTATTCCCAGTGAGGTCATTTTCACACTTCTTCAGGCTAAAAAAGAAGTTACGGCGAAGCCTTAACACCGTCTTTGGCGTGAATATGTGTCTTGGGGTAAATCTAAGAAGCTTCCTATGGTAGATTTTCAGCTGAGTCGTTCTTCTCCGTTCTTTGCAAGCAGGAGTGGATGCTGGCCTACAGTTAGGCTCCATTTCAGGACAGTTTTGGCCTTGTAAGTTTTCTGTAAAAAAAAAAAAAAAAAAAGAATTGCCCGCCTTTTCTGGAAGTTCAGACTTTTGTGAAAGGAGTACTGCTCATCCAACCTCCATTTGTGCCCCATTGGCACAGTGGGCTCTTGACGTGGTGTTGCGTTTCTTGTGTCTCACTGATTGGAACCTTTGTTAAAGGTTGTGTTAAAATTTCTCTCTTGGAGAGTGGTCATGTTTTTACTTTTTAGGCGTCCGCAAGGCGGTTGTTGGAAGTAGCGGCTTTGTATCACAAGAGCTCACAAGAGCTGTTTGATCTTCCAAGTGGATAGAATTGAGAACTCGAATAGTAGTTCTGCCGAAAAGGGTTTTCGGGGTTTATCAAAAACCTGCCTTTTTCTACGCCTGTGGTAGCTTCAGTATTGGCTGATTTAATCTCTCTAGATGAAGGCAGGGCTGTGAAGATTTATGTCGCCAATTGGGCTCAGTTTGGGGAAACAGAGGCTCTGTTTGTCCGGTATGCTCCCAGCGTGCTTGGGCGCCTGCGTCTCTGCGGTCTGTTACACGCTGGATCTGTGATACGATTCCATGTCCTAGTTCTACGGCTGGTTTGCCGTTTTCAAGCGGTTACTTGGTCGGGTTTCAAACACCTTTGCTAAATTCTACAAGGTTGATACCCTGGATGATGGGAACCTCATGTTTGCTCAATCGGTGCTGCAGAGTCGTCTGCACTCTCCCGCCCGTTCTGGAGCTTTGGTATAGACCCCATGGTCCTTTTGGAGTCCCCAGCATCCCCTAGGACGTAAGAGAAAATAGGATTTTAGTACTTACCGGTAAATCCTTTTCTCCTAGTCCGTAGAGGATGCTGGGCGCCCGTCCCAGTGCGTACTGTGTCTGCAGGTTTTGATTTTGGTTGCACTTTGTGGTGTTTCTTCTCTGTCAGGCTATCGCTGACATTGTTCATGCCATGGCATGTGGATTTTTATTGTTGGTAGGCTGACACACAGGTTGTGTTACATATTCTCTCAGCATATGGCTGTATGGTTTTCATACCGTGGGCTGGAATTCTGTTGAAGGCCATGTCTTGCGGTATGTTCGTGGTGTGAGCTGGTATAACACTCACTGTGTTTAAATGATAAATTCTTTCCTCGAAATGTCCATCTCTCCTGGGCACAGTTTTCTAACTGAGGTCTGGAGGAGGGGCATAGAGGGAGGAGCCAGTACACACCCAGTTTAAGTTTTTATAGTGTGCCCAAGCTCCTGCGGATCCGTCTATACCCCATGGTCCTTTTGGAGTCCCCAGCATCCTCTACGGACTAGGAAAAAAGGATTTACCGGTAGGTACTAAAATCCTATTTTTTGTAGTTCCGAAGCTGGACGGCTCGGTCAGGCCGATCCTAAACCTAAAAAATCTGAATCTCTACTTAAAACTGTTCAAGTTCAAGATGGAATCACTCCGGCAGTGATTTCCAGCCTGGAGGAGGGGGACTACACTACATGGTGTCGGTAGACATAAAGGATGCTTACCTGCATGTTCCCATTTATCCTCCTCACCATGCTTATCTGAGATTCGCGGTTTAGGATTGCCATTACCAATTCCAGACGTTGCCTTTCGGTGTCTCCACGGCACCGAGGGTATTCACCAAGGTGATGGCGGAGATGATGGTTCTCCTGCGTCAAAAAGGACTCCATACTGCAACAACACGGTTGGATTATAAATTATCCAAAGTCACAGTTGGAACCAACGACATGGTTGTCTTTTCTCGGGATGATCCTGGACACAGAAGTTCAGAGTTTTTCTTCCGGTGGAAAAGGCTCTGGAAATCCAGAAAATGGTATAAAACTGATATTGAAGCCAACAAGTGTGTCGATCCATCAGTGCATTCGGTTGTTGGGGAAAATGGTGGCAGCCTACGAGGCCATACAGTTTGACAGGTCACATGCCAGAGTTTTCCAGCGGGACCTGTTGGACAAGTGGTCGGGTTCCCACCTACACATGCACCGAAAGATAATCCTGTCGTCAAAAGCCAGGATTTCACTCCTGTGGTGGTTACACAGCTCTCACCTACTGGAGGTACGCAGATTCGGGATTCAGGACTGGCTCCTGGTGACCACGAATGCAAGTCTCCGAGGCTGGGGAGCTGTCACTCAGTGAGAAAGCTTCCAAGGGAAATGGTCAAGTCAGGAAGCCTGCCTTCACATAAACGTGCTGGAATTGAGCGCCATTTACAACGGCTTTCAACAAGCGGTACATCTTCAAGATCATCCCATGCAGATCCAGTCGGACAATGTAACAGCAGTCGTGTATATAAACAGGCAGGGTGGAACGAAAAGCAGAGCGGCAATGGCAGAGGTGACGAAGATCCTCCTCTGGGCAGAAAGACATCTAAAGGCTCTGTCAGCAATTTTCATTCCGGGAGTAGACAACTGGGAAGCAGACTTCCTAAGCAGACATGATATCCATCCAGGAGAGTGGGGCCTCCACCAAGAAGTCTTCGCAGAGGTGACAAGTCTTTTGGGAGTTCCTCAAGTAGACATGATGGCATCTCGTCTCAACAAGAAGCTTCAGAGATATTGTTCCAGGTCGAGAGACCCTCGAGCATTAGCGGTGGATGCGCTAGTGGCCTAGTGGGTTTTCCGGTCAGTGTATGTCTTCCATCCACTTCTGCTGATCCCAAAAGTGCTCAGGATCATAAGAAGAACAGGAGTTTGAGCAATCTTCATTGCCCCAGACTGGCCAAGGAGGGCTTGGTACCCAGATCTTCTGGAGTAGCTTATAGAAGATCCTCTGCCTCTTCCTCTTCGCGAGGACCTGTTACAGCAGGGGCCGTGCATGTATCAAGACTTACCGCGGCTACGTTTGACGGCATGGCTGTTGAGCGGCGAAGCCTAGCCCGAAAGGGTATTCCCAAGGAAGTCATCCCCACTCTTATTCAGGCCAGAAAAGGCGTAACGTCGAAACATTACCACCGTATTTGGAGAAAATATGTATCTTGGTGTGAATCCAAGAAGGCTCCTACGGAAGAGTTTCAGTTGGGACGTTTTCTCCAATTTCTGCAGGCTGGTGTGGAGGCGGGCCTCCGATTGGGATCAATCAAGGTCCATATTTCGGCCTTGTCAGTGTTCTTCCAAAAACAATTGGCCTCTCTTCGAGAGGTTCAGACCTTCGTGAAAGGGGTTCTGCACATCCAGCCTCCATTTGTGCCTCCAGTGGCACCATGGGACCTTAATGTGATGTTGCAGTTCCTTCAATCGGATTGGTTTGAGCCTCTACAAGACATAAAGTAGAAGTTTCTCATTTGGAAAGTGGTGATGCTTTTGGCATTGGCATCCGCACAGCGGGTGTCTGAATTGGGGGCCTTGCCTCACAAGAGCCCTTACCTGATCTTCCATGAAGATAGGGCAGAGTTGAGAACTCGTCAACATTTTCTTCCAAAGGTGGTTTCATCTTTCCACATAAACCAACCTATTGTGGTGCCAGTAGTTACTGACATGTTCACTGAGTCTTTGTTTGTCCTGTATGCTCCCAACAAAATTGGGTGTCCTGCTTCCAAGCAGACTATTGCTCGCTGGATCTGTAATACGATTCAGTAAGCTCATTCTACGGCTGGATTGCCGTTACCGAAGTCAGTGAATGCCCATTCTACTAGGAAGGTGGGCTCATCAGGGGCGGCCGCCCGGGGGGTCTCAGAATTGCAACTTTGTCGAGCAGCTACTTGGTCAGGGTCAAACGCATTTGCTAAATTCTACAAGTTTGACACCTTGGCCGATGAAGACCTCAAGTTCGGTCAATCGGTGCTGCAGGGTCATCCGCACTCTCCCGCCCGTTCTGGAGCTTTGGTATAAACCCCATGGTCATGAAGTGGACCCCAGCATCCTCTAGGATTTATGAGAAAACAGGATTTCAGCTGCGGGGTACACTGGGCTCCACAAGGATTGGACAATAGGGTGTAGAGTAGGCTCTTGATCCGAGGCACCAACAGGCTCAAAGCTTTGACTGTTCCCAGTATGCACAGCGCCGCCTCCTATATCACCGCGCCTCCCTGCACAGGAGCTCAGTTTTGTAAGTTGGTGCTGCAGTAAGCAGGCACTTAACAGAGGGGCTGCTCCAAGCAGCCCTGAGAAAAGGTTTTTATGAAGTAAAAAGTGAAGACTTCAAGGGCAGCGGCGATAGTAAATGTCTTGTGACATTCACTGCTGCAGCTCCAGCTCTCCCCAGCGGCGCTGTACACTCCCGAGCCCTGGTTGCCGGGTACCTACAGCGGAGGCTCCGGTTTTCTTCACGTTAGACACACACGGCTGGGGCTCTCCAGGATCGCGTGGCCGCGCTTCGGGAGGTGGTAAGTGGGTCCCGGTCTTTATCGCGATCTGGCGCGGTCAGTGGGAGGCGGGCTGTGCACGCTGGTGGTGGACACTTTGGCAGTACAGGCAATCCCACTAGATCACCAGGGCATGGGCGCAGATCAGGTTTTCTCTCTAAACCAATTCTTATATTGCCCACAGTACCCGGTGGTTTTGCCAGCAGAGGGGATAAGGCTTAGACCTGAAGCCCCTCCCCCATCCCCAGGGCGCCATTTCCAGCAAGTGTTCCCGCCCTGGAGCTGCATCTCTGTCTTTTCCTCACTCCCTGTCAGTGTCTGCGGCGCCATTATCCCTCAGCTCACTGTTCCTGGGACTGCTTGGGCAAATCCTCCTATGTAAAGCCGCCTGGTTGTCAGCGTTGTGACTTTACATGACACTTAAGTATTCTACCTGCCTTTTTAGACAGTGTTAGTAAGAAAGAGTGCATTTAGTCAGGGTTTTATAGTACAATTACCCTGTGATATACATCCAGTTCTTACTGTGTACTGTTATATCTACTGTTATATAGCTGTGTAAGCTAGTCCAGTGTAGTATTATTGTCAGTAATAACCTCTGCATTGTACAAACTGTGACTTTCTTTGGCTGGGTCCACAGGATAACATTGGGATATGGTTGAGGGACAGCGGAAATGGCACCAACACGGTCACAAGCTTTCTAGCCTCCCAGGATGCATCGGGGCCTTCACCATATAGTCCCACCCACTGACTCAGTCAGATCAGTTTTTTGCTTGGTGCGGCAGGAAGCCGCATGGTCTCAGAGCTGCTGTGAGAATAGCCCAAAGCTTTTATTATTTCATTTTTATAGACTTACTATGTTTTTTTGAGCGACTTTTGTTAATAGCGTCTTAAACGCATGCTAGAAAGAGTCACTCCAACAACTCCTCACCGGGTCGCAACAACGCTTACCTTCGGGTATTAGTGCTGTCTCGACGGGCGTCTGTGTCGGATGTTCTAGCAGGTCCAGCAGACGTAACCAGGCTGTAGCCGGAGCATGGGGAGACGGTGAGTCTATGGACTTCCTCTTACTAGAGGGGTCAGGACACAGCTACGCTGAATTTGGTGGAGACTACAAATAGTGTGTTGATGCGCCGAACATCTTGAGTGCGACAGCGCTACGCTCTAGGGATCATAGGTGCCAGGACTAGGTAGAGGTCACGATCCTTAGGGTTTAAGTCAACAGGGGGATTCAGACGCTCTCCTGGCCGCCCCTCCTCCGAGTTCATGACCAGTTTCCGTGCGTCTCTGGTTTCATGAACTGAATGACCTCACTTCCGGCTCAGACACTACCACGAGGGTACTCGGTCGCAACTTAGACGCAGGAGCGACTGTGTCAGTTATCAGTTATATAAGAGCGGTAGTGTACATCAGTAGCGTCTGAATCCACTCAGCGTCTTACGAGCGTATTTGCTTGGATATGGAAGTGTGGTGAGTCTCCCTGTATCCCGCTCTCTGAAGGCAGGGTATACACTACTAAAAATTCTCTCTACTTCTTGTCACAACTGAGGGTTTTGGCTGGCAGGAGAAAGCCTCAGTTGTAGGGGCTGAGAGGAACTTAAACCGGGGAGGTTTAATCAGACCCCTTGACATGTAAGTGTTAAATGAAACCCGAAGGTGTGACCATGACAACCAGGTAAAAGTCAAAATAAAAGTTTATTAACAGACTCCGTGTAAACAAACAGCATTCAAGATAAATAATGGCAATGATAAATAATATTTAATAATAAGATTCCTGGAGCACTCTGATCATGAAATGGTTACACAGGACACTGGTAGGTAAGAACAGCTGTTAAAGTCCTTAGATGGAGTAACCTTACCAGGCCTGGCTGTAGTAGTGAAGATATCCAAGGAACATGCCAGTAGATGGAACAGATGAAGTTGGTAACTTGAATCAGCTGTTGTAATTGCTGGATGGAACCAGCCAGGTGGTAAGACACGGAGTGGATGCGGAATGGAATCAGCCAGATGATAAAGTCACTGAATGAATGCTGGGTGGAACCAGCCAGGTGATGAAACACGGAGTGAATATAGTAAGATGCTAGGGAGCGTAGAAACAGAGGAGTTGAAGGATGATTACCGGTGGTAGTGGATACTGCTGGAAGCAGATGAAATAGCTGGAAACTGGATCAGCCACGGGGGACTGCAGAGTCAGGCTGCACCGCAGGATGGTAGGCAGGTGCGGGTCTCTTTAGTGGATGCTGGAGACAGGAGCTGGAACCTGGAAACACAACCACAGGAGAGAGACTGGAACAAGGTATGACAAACAAAGCACTGACATCTTTCTGGCCCAGACACAGGATACTTATACCTGCAGCTATGCAGGCATTGGCTGGGCAATTATGCAGATTTTCAGAGGCAGTGGATTGGTGAAACTGGAGCATGTGATTTGATCCAACATGGCTGCGCCCATGTTAGAACTTGGAGGGAAAACTGGTTTGGAAAACCATGTGCAAACATAGTAGTAATGGCGGCGCCGGCCGCAGAGGACGGGAGACGCCATGCTGGATTCAAACATGGCGCTGCTGTGACAGCGTCTCAGAGTGACAGGAGGGATATGCAGAGTGTAAACCCAGATGAGATCCGGACTTGGAACGCTGAGCCAGCCTCAGGAGACATCTAAACGGCAGGTAATGGCGTCCAGATACCCGGATCGTGACAGCACCCCCCCCCCCCCTTTAGGAGTGGCCCCAGGACACTTCTTAGGCTTTAGAGGAAACTTCGAGTGGAAATTCCGGACCAAGGCAGGAGTATGGACATCTGAGGCATTGGTCCAAGAACGTTCTTCAGGACCATAGCCCTTCCAGTCAATAAGATACTGTAACTGACCGTAACGGAAACGTGAGTCCAGAATCTTGGCCACCTCATACTCGACTCCCCGTTGAGTCTGCACTTTAGGAGCTGGAGGAAGTGCAGAATGAAACCGATTCAGGATCAGCGGTTTCAACAGGGAAACATGGAATGTCCTGGGTATTTTCAAGAAGGGAGGTAACTGAAGCCTGTAAGCAACAGGATTGATAACCTGTTCAATTTTAAAAGGATCGATGAAACGAGGTGCAAATTTCATGCTAGGAACTCTCAACCTCAAATTCTTCGTGGACAACCATACACGATCACCCACCTTGAGAGCAGGAACCACTCTACGCTTTCTATCGGCAAACTTCTTGTACCTGAATGAGGCTTTAAGCAGGGCCGCGCGGACATTCTTCCAGTTATTTGAGAACTGGCGCAAGGTGACATCCACTGCTGGAACAGAAGTTGCTGGAAGCGGTTGGAATTCTGGAACTTTAGGGTGGAATCCGTAGTTGATGAAGAATGGTGTTGAAGAAGATGAGGAATGGTATTGATTGTTGTGGCTAAACTCGGCCCAAGGAAGGAGTTGAACCCAGTCATCTTGGGAGGAAGACACATAAATGCGGAGGAAGGCCTCCAAGTCCTGATTCACCCTCTCGGTTTGACCATTGGTCTGAGGATGGTAAGCTGTAGAAAACTTTAACTTGACTTGGAGGGCTTGACACAAACTTCGCCAGAATTTGGCTACGAATTGTACTCCACGATCAGAGATGATCTCTTCAGGAAGACCGTGAAGTCGGAAGATCTCTTGGATAAACACTTGAGCCAGCTTGGAAGCTGACGGAAGACAGGTGAGGGGTATGAAATGTGCCATCTTGGTGAACCGGTCAACTACCACCCAGATGGTATTAAACTTGTTGCATATAGGCAGATCTGAGACAAAGTCCATCGACAAATGGGTCCACGGTCGACTGGGAACAGATAATGGAACCAGTTGCCCCGCAGGAGACTGGCAGGGAACTTTGTGTTGGGCACACTTTGGGCAAGAGGCAATAAACTCCTTGACATCCTTCTTCAGAGTTGGCCACCAGTAGGACCTAGAGATAAACTCGAGGGTTTTCTGAATGCCTGTATGTCCGGCAAAACGGGAAGCATGGGCTCAATGCATGAGCTTCTTCCTCAACACCGGCTTCACAAAACTTTTCCCTGGTGGGGGCGTAGAGTCCATCCCTACCGTGGAGAATGCCAACGGATTAATAATAGGATGCTTATCTGAAAACTCTGACTCGTTTTCTTGCTCCCAAGAGCGGGAAAGGGCATCGGCCTTGTGATTCTGAGAGCCCGGACAGAACTGAAGTTTAAAGTCGAACCTGGAAAAGAAAAGTGCCCATCTGGCCTGACGAGGGTTAAGACATTGTGCGCCTTTCAGGTATAGAAGATTCTTGTGGTCGGTAAGTATAGTGATTGAATGAGAAGCTCCCTCCAACAGATATCTCCACTCCTCTAGAGCGAGCTTGATGGCTAGCAACTCCTGGTCGCCAATGGCATAGTTGCGCTCAGCTGGGGAGAACTTCCGGGAGAAGAAACTGCAAGGATGTAGATGGCCATCTTTAGCCCACTGGGATAACACCGCTCCTACTCCAATGGAGGAGGCATCCACCTCTAGGATGAAAGGAGAGTTGATGTTGGGCTGTTTCAGAACTGGTGCAGAGATGAAACGTTGCTTTAAAAAATGAAACGCTTGCGTAGCTTCTTCAGACCACTTGGACGGGTTAGCACCCTTCTTAGTTCATGCAGTGATTGGCGCCACAATGGTGGAAAAGTTTCGTATAAACTTTCTGTAATAATTGGCGAACCCTACGAACCTCTGGACCCCTTTGAGGGTTAAGGGTATCGGCCAATTCTGGATTGCTTGTAGTTTCTCAGGATCCATCTCTAGTCCGGAACCGGACACAATGTAACCTAGAAACGGAATGGATTTAACTTCAAAAACACATTTCTCCAATTTGCATTAGAGATGATTGACTCGGAGACGGGACAGAACCTCCTTTACCCAGTAACGATGTTCCTCTACATTATTGGCAAAGATGAGGATATCGTCTAGATATACCACGACATGGCGGTATAAGATGTCTCTGAAGATCTCATTGACGAAGTGCTGGAAGACAGCTGGAGCGTTGCTCAATCCGAAGGGCATGACGAGGTACTCATAATGTCCATCAAGGGTGTTAAAGGCGGTTTTCCACTCGTCGCCCTCACGGACCCGGATGAGATTGTAGGCACCCCTCAAATCCAACTTTGTAAAGATGGTTGCTCCGCTGACTCAATCGAAGAGTTCTGTAATCAAGGGTAAAGGATACCAGTTCTTGATGGTAATGTCATTCAGACCTCTGTAGTCGATGCATGGTCGCAGACCACCGTCTTTCTTCTTAACGAAGAAGAAGCCTGCGCCAGCTGGAGAAGCAGAAGGTCGGATGAAACCTTTCGCCAGGTTCTCTTTGATGTACTCCTCCATGGAGTGCATCTCAGGCAGACACAACAGGTAAGTTCGGCCTCGAGGTGGAACCTTCCCTGGAATGAGATCAATTGGGCAGTCCCATTCTCTATGAGGAGGAAGGATATCAGCAGAAGCTTTACTGAACACGTCCGTGTAGTCTTGATATGGAGGAGGTGGGACATCAGACGACCTGGGGAGAGAAGAACAAACAGGAAGCACTTTGGACAAACAGGTCTCAGCACAGGAGGGACCCCATGCTAGTATCTGCGTAGTCGTCCAGTCAATTGATGGATTGTGGAGGCGGAGCCATGGAAGGCCCAAAACCACTGGATGTGTGGCTCTTGGAATCACTAGGAAGGAAATAAATTCTGCATGAAGAACTCCCACTCTCAGACGAACTGGTATAGTCCTTAGAGAAATAACTGCATCAAAAATCTTGCTGCCATCCACGGCAGTTAAGGAGATGGACGAAGGAAGTCTCTCGGTGCGTAGGGACCACCGTTTAACATAAGCTTCGGTTATGAAATTCCCAGCTGCTCCGGAATCAAGGAGGGCAATGACGTTCCTGTAACGTTGAGCAATTTGAAGCGAGACTGGGAGATTACAATCACGAGGGGATGGAGAGGAGAGCATTACTCCTAGCCGGCCCTCTCCTTGGCGAGCTAGGACATGAAGTCCCGGACGTTTGGGACAGGCATTGATTGCGTGAGACGGAGCTGCACAGTAGAGACAGAGGAACTCGGAAAGACGTCTTCGGCGCTCAACAGGGGATAGACGGGAACTACCAATTTGCATGGGCTCATCTTCGGACGGAGATGGTTAACGAGGAGGAGGAGCAGAAGATTTTGGAGTGGATGACCTTACTCGCTCAATTGCTCTTTCGCTGAACCGTAGATCAACCTTAGTGCATAATGAAATTAGCTCATCCAACTTAGAGGGCAAGTCTCTGGTAGCTAACTCATCCTTGATGCGCTCAGATAAGCCATGCCAGAATGCAGCATACAGGGCCTCGTCGTTCCATACCAGTTCGGATGCCAGGATTGGGAACTGTATTAAATACTGTCCCACAGTACGTGTTCCCTGGCATAAACAGAGAATCTCAGATGAAGCAGAGGTTACCCGGTCGAAGATGCGCCTGAATGTTGCCACAAAGTCAGTATAGGAGGACAGCAGGGGATCAGACTTCTCCCATAAAGGTGATGCCCAGTCAAGGGCTGAGCCGCTGAGAAGGGAGATGATATAGGCAATTTTAGTACGGTCACTGGGGAAATTGCCAGGTTGAAGCTCAAAATGGATTTCGCATTGGTTGAGAAATCCCCTGCAGAACCTTGGAGATCCGTCAAATTTTGCTGACGTTGGTAGATAAAGACGTGGAATGGAAATGGGCAAAGTGGGTGGGGTTACAGCTGGTGTCACTGTGGTGGACGCACCGGACGTGTCAGGTTCACGGAGGGTCGTTTGAATCCCATCCAGCCGCGTAGAGAGATCCTGGAGACAGCAGATGATATGGCCTTGTGCAGCCTCCTGATGTTCAAGTCGGGCTGCCAGTTCTTGCATCAGCCTAGCCGCTTGATCCTGGTCTCCGGCTGGATTCATATGGTCAGTGCTTACTGTCACAACTGAGGGTTTTGGCTGGCAGGAGAAAGCCTCAGTTGTAGGGGCTTTGAGGAACTTAAACCGGGGAGGTTTAATCAGACCCCTGGACATGTAAGTTTTAAATGAAACCCGAAGGTGTGACCATGACAACCAGGTAAAAGTCAAAATAAAAGTTTATTAACAGACTCCGTGTAAACAAACAGCATTCAAGATAAATAATGGCAATGATAATTAATATGATTCCTGGAGTATTCTGACCATGAAATGGTTACACAGGACACTGGTAGGTAAGGATGGTAGGCAGGTGCGGGTCTCTTTAGTGGATGCTGGAGACAGGAGCTGGAACCTGGAAACACAACCACAGGAGAGAGACTGGAACAAGGTATGACAAACAAAGCACTGACATCTTTCTGGCCCAGACACAGGATACTTATACCTGCCGCTATGCAGGCATTGGCTGGGCAATTATGCAGATTTCCAGAGGCAGTGGATTGGTGAAACTGGAGCATGTGATTAGATCCAACATGGCTGCGCCCATGTTAGAACTTGGAGGGAAAATTGGTTTGGAAAACCATGTGCAAACATAGTAGTAATGGCGGCGCCGGCCGCAGAGGACGGGAGACGCCATGCTGGATTCAAACATGGCGCTGCTGTGACAGCGTCTCAGAGTGACAGGAGGGATATGCAGAGTGTAAACCCAGATGAGATCCGGACTTGGAACGCTGAGCCAGCCTCAGGAGACATCTAAACGGCAGGCAATGGCGTCCAGATACCCGGATTGTGACACTTCTTAGTTTGAAGTGTTCATTTTTAGTACCTATTGCATATGAGACCTGTATATTACTGTGTTTTCAGCATGTTATGTTGGAAAAGAGCCAGTTAGAAACAGAAGTACAATTTTCCTACTTATGTATAAGTTGTTATGGAGGTTGTATTCTCATATGACAATGTCTAATGCTTTAACATGTGACTGACTGCTAGTATGTGTGCTGACTTTTATGTGTAATGTCAGTCCTGTTCTGACCCTCAAATCAGGTGCACTGTGGTCAGATTGATCTCACCTCTATATACTTACATATAGGTGATTTTCAGTCACAAATTGTGTAGTCATTAACAGATTATTACCATGTCTGTGAGCGGCAAAAGTGATGAGGAGAATTTATCAAGCACTCCTACATCCCTAACATGCTTATCTTGTAAGAATCTTCCCCTAAGGTATCCTGTTTGCACAGACGGTAACACTTGCTATTCTCAGGGATCCTGCAGATAGCGTGCACTTTCTAGTATACTACCCAGACCGGCGATTGTGTCGGCATGGGTTTATAGCGCTGTGGCAGCGTGGACAGGTACCTTATCAGCAGAGATTGAGACCTTAATATAAATATATTAAAGATGCTGTCTTAAGTGATAGATATATAATTATAAAGCATGCCCAAAGAGACATGAGTATACTGGGTCCTAGAGTCAAAGCTATGTCGATCTCTGCTTGACGTGTCCTGTAGAATATGCATTGGACAGATGATACCGACTTTAGAGGTATATGGAAGGCTGAGGATTGTGTGGGCGGAGAATCACGTAAGAGCACTGTCAGCAGTGTTCATTCCGGGAGTGGATGACTGGGAAGCAGACTTCCTCAGCAGGCAAGACATCCACCCGGGAGAGTGGGGACTTCATCCAGAAGTCTTCACACGGATTGTAAATTGTTGGGAACGGCCAGAGGTGGACATGATGGTGTCCCGCCTCAACAAAAAGCTAAAAAGATATTGCGCCAGGTCAAGGGACCCTCAGGCGATAGCTGTGGACGCATTAGTGACACCGTGGGTGTACTAGTCGGTTTATATGTTCCCTCCTCTTCCTCTCATACCCAAGATACTGAGGATGATAAGAAAGAGAGGAGTAAGAATTATACTCATCGTTCCGGATTGGCCAAGAAGCACTTGGTACCCAGAACTACAAGAAATGATCTCAGAGGACCCATGGCCTCTGCCTCTCAGACAGGACCTGTTACAGCAGGGGCCCTGCCTGTTCCAAGACTTACCGCGCTGCGTTTGACGGCATGGCAGTTGAACACCGGATCCTAACGGAAAAAGGCATTCCAGATGAAGTGATTCCTACGCTGATAAAAGCCAGGAAGGATGTGACAGCAAAACATTGTCACCGCATATGGCGGAAATATGTTGCTTGGTGTGAGGCCAGGAAGGCCCCAACGGAGGAATTTCAGCTGGGTCGTTTTCTGCACTTCCTACAGTCAGGAGTGACTATGGCCCTAAAATTGGGATCCATATAAAGTCCAGATTCGGCCCTATCTATTTTCTTTCAAAAAGAACTGGCTTCACTGCCTGAAGTTCAGACGTTTGTTAAGCGAGTGCTGCATATTCATCCTCCTTTTGTGCGTCCAGTGGCACCTTGGGATCTTAACGTTGTGTTGGATTTCCTGTAAAAGCCCCTATCTGATCTTCCATATGGACAGGGCAGAATTGAGAACTCGTCCCCAATTTCTCCAAAAGGTGGTATCAGCGTTTCATTTGAACCAACCTATTGTGGTGCCTGTGGCTACTCGGGACTTGGAGGATTCCAAGTTGCTGGACGTAGTCAGGGCCCTGAAAATTTATGTTTCCAGGACGGCTAGAGTCAGAAAGACTGACTCGCTATTTATCCTGCATGCACCCAACAAGCTGGGTGCTCCTGCTTCTAAGCAGACTATCGCGCACTGGATTTGTAGCACGATTCAGCTTGCGCATTCTGCGGCTGGACTGCCGCATCCTAAATCGGTAAAAGCCCATTCCACGAGGAAGGTGGGCTCTTCTTGGGCGGCTGCCCGAGGGGTCTCTGCTTTACAACTTTGCCGAGCTGCTACTTGGTCGGGTTCAAACACTTTTGCAAAATTACTACAAGTTTGATACCCTGGCTGAGGAGGACCTTGAGTTTGCTCATTCGGTGCTGCAGAGTCATCCGCACTCTCCCGCCCGTTTGGGAGCTTTGGTATAATCCCCATGGTCCTTACGGAGTACCCAGCATCCACTAGGATGAGAAAATAAGATTTTACTCACCGGTAAATCTATTTCTCGTAGTCCGTAGTGGATGCTGGGAGCCCGTCCCAAGTGCGGACTCTCTGCAATACATGTATATAGTTATTGCTTAACTAAAGGGTTATTGTTATGAGCCATCTGTTAAATGAGGCTCATTTGTTGTTCATACTGTTAACTGGGTATAGTTATCACAAATGGTACGGTGTGATTGGTGTGGCTGGTATGAGTCTTACCCTGGATTCCAAATCCTTTCCTAGTAATGTCAGCTCTTCCGGGCACAGTTTCCCTAACTGAGGTCTGGAGGAGGGGCATAGAGGGAGGAGCCAGTGCACACCAGATATAGTACCTGATCTTTCTTTTAAGAGTGCCCAGTCTCCTGCGGAGCCTGTCTATTCCCCATGGTCCTTACGGAGTACCCAGCATCCACTACAGACTACGAGAAATAGAATTACCGGTGAGTAAATTCTTATTTTTTCTCTGATTTAGTCACCATATCTTTCCTTTATCTCTGCTACTGCTGACTACACTGCGTAGGGATTTGGGTAAGAGGTATAGTGCTGCTGATAATTGTACTGTGTTACCTCATACTGCAAGTTATATCATGTCTGCTTCTGAGGGTAACGGTTCTGGGGCTGAACACACTGCCGGTGTTGCTGAAGCCACAACCACATATAAGGAGAATATAGCAGCTGTGGGCTCTGGTTTCGGGGGCTCCTTGCCCCCCAGTGGGACTGTGGCAGCGGAGGCACATACTGACCCACCGTGGGCTGCTTTTTCCACGCTTCTGCATATGCTAGTTCATAAACTAACACCCCCTGTGGAACCCCCAATGCCGGTACAACTGTAAGTGGTCCCTGCAGCTAACCCGCCGTGGGCGGACGATTTATCTGCTCAATTGAAGAAGTTGAACCAGTCCTTGACTACTAAAAAGTCTGACCAATGCTCGCCTAAGTCCAAGAGGTCCTCTAAGCGAGCCCTTGTCTCCTCACAATCCACTGCTGTCACTGACACCTCATCTGATGAAGACGGCACATATACTGACCCCACAGGTTCTGACTCAGATACGGCTGATGGGGAGGATAGTTCACATGTGGATGTTCCTGATCTTTTGGAGGCTATTAAGTTAATTCTGCAGATTACGGATGATCCCGAGCCATCCGTCCCTCCTAAGAAACCAGATTGGTTCAAGCGTCAGAAGGTGGTTAAACAGGTTTTACCTCACTCTGATCACCTAGTGGATATACGTCAGGAACCCTGGGAAAACCCGGGTACGAAGTTTGCTGGCTCGCCATACCCTCGCGCCGGAGCTGTCTAAGAATTGGAAAACACCTTGCAGCAGGTAGTGCATGTTATACACATTGCAGCAGGTAGAGCACGTTATACACATTGCAGCAGGTAGAGCACGTTATACACACTGCAGCAGGTAGAGCGCGTTATACACATTGCACCAGGTAGAGCACGTTATACACATTGCAGCAGGTAGAGCACGTTATACACACTGCAGCAGGTAGAGCGCGTTATACACATTGCAGCAGGTAGAGCGCGTTATGCACATTGCAGCAGGTAGAGCACGTTATACGCATTGCACCAGGTAGAGCACGTTATACACATTGCACCAGGTAGAGCACGTTATACGCATTGCACCAGGTAGAGCAGGTTATACACATTGCACCAGGTAGAGCACGTTATACACATTGCAGCAGGTAGAGCACGTTATACACATTGCAGCAGGTAGAGCACGTTATGCACATTGCAGCAGGTAGAGCACGTTATACGCATTGCACCAGGTAGAGCACGTTATACACATTGCACCAGGTAGAGCACGTTATACGCATTGCGGCAGGTAGAGCACGTTATGCACATTGCACCAGGTAGAGCACGTTATACACGTTGCACCAGGTAGAGCACGTTACACACATTGCACCAGGTAGAGCACGTTATACACATTGCAGCAGGTAGAGCACGTTATACACATTGCAGCAGGTAGAGCACGTTATACACATTGCAGCAGGTAGAGCACGTTATACACATTGCAGCAGGTAGAGCACGTTATACACATTGCAGCAGGTAGAGCACGTTATACACATTGCAGCAGGTAGAGCACGTTATACACATTGCAGCAGGTAGAGCACGTTATACACATTGCAGCAGGTAGAGCACGTTATACACATTGCAGCAGGTAGAGCACGTTATACACATTGCAGCAGGTAGAGCACGTTATACACATTGCAGCAGGTAGAGCACGTTATACACATTGCACCAGGTAGAGCACGTTATACACATTGCACCAGGTAGAGCACGTTATACACATTGCAGCAGGTAGAGCACGTTATACACATTGCAGCAGGTAGAACACGTTATACACATTGCAGCAGGTAGAGTACGTTATACACATTGCACCAGGTAGAGCACGTTATACACATTGCAGCAGGTAGAGCACGTTATACACATTACACCAGGTAGAGCACGTTATACACATTACACCAGGTAGAGCACGTTATACACATTGCACCAGGTAGAGCACGTTATACACATTGCACCAGGTAGAGCACGTTATGCACATTGCAGCAGGCAGAGCACGTTATACACATTGCAGCAGGTAGAGCACGTTATACACAGTGCAGCAGGTAGAGCACGTTATACACATTGCAGCAGGTAGAGCACATTATACACATTGCACCAGGTAGAGCACGTTACACACATTGCAGCAGGTAGAGCACGTTATACACATTGCACCAGGTAGAGCGCGTTATACACATTGCAGCAGGTAGAGCACGTTATACACATTGCAGCAGGTAGAGCACGTTATACACATTGCAGCAGGTAGAGCACGTTATACACATTGCAGCAGGTAGAGCGCGTTATACACTTTGCGCCAGGTAGAGCGCGTTATACACATTGCAGAAGGTAGAGCACGTTACACACATTGCAGCAGGTAGAGCACGTTATACACATTGCAGCAGGTAGAGCACGTTATACACATTGCAGCAGGTAGAGCACGTTATACACATTGCAGCAGGTAGAGCGTGTTATACACATTGCAGCAGGTAGAGCACGTTATACACATTGCAGCAGGTAGAGCACGTTATACACATTGCAGCAGGTAGAGCACGTTATACACATTGCAGCAGGTAGAGCACGTTATACACATTGCAGCAGGTAGAGCACGTTATACACATTGCACCAGGTAGAGGACATTATACACATTGTGCCAGGTAGAGCACGTTATACACATTGCGCCAGGTAGAGCACGTTATGCACATTGCAGCAGGTAGAACACGTTATACACATTACAGCAGGTAGAGCACGTTATACACATTGCACCAGGTAGAGCACGTTATACACATTGCAGCAGGTAGAGCACGTTATACACATTGCAGCAGGTAGAGCACGTTATACACATTGCAGCAGGTAGAGCGCGTTATACACATTACACCAGGTAGAGCACGTTACACACATTGCAGCAGGTAGAGCACGTTACACACATTGCAGCAGGTAGAGCACGTTATACACATTGCACCAGGTAGAGCACGTTATACACATTGTAGCAGGTAGAGCACGTTATACACATTGCACCAGGTAGAGCACGTTATACACATTGCAGCAGGTAGAGCATGTTAAACACATTGCGCCAGGTAGAGAATGTTATACACATTGCAGCAGGTAGAGCACGTTATACACATTGCAGCAGGTAGAGCACGTTATACACATTGCAGCAGGTAGAGCACGTTATACACATTGCAGCAGGTAGAGCACGTTATACACATTGCAGCAGGTAGAGCATGTTAAACACATTGCGCCAGGTAGAGCACGTTATACACATTGCAGCAGGTAGAGCACGTTATACACATTGCAGCAGGTAGAGCACGTTATACACATTGCAGCAGGTAGAGCACGTTATACACATTGCACCAGGTAGAGCACGTTATACACATTGCACCAGGTAGAGCACGTTATACACATTGCAGCAGGTAGAGCACGTTATACACATTGCACCAGGTAGAGCACATTATACACATTGCAGCAGGTAGAGCACGTTATACACATTGCAGAAGATAGAGCACGTTATACACATTGCAGCAGGTAGAGCACGTTATACACATTGCAGCAGGTAGAGCACGTTATACACATTGCAGCAGGTAGAGCACGTTATACACATTGCAGCAGGTAGAGAACGTTATACACATTGCAGCAGGTAGAGCACGTTATACACATTGCAGCAGGTAGAGCACGTTATACACATTGCAGCAGGTAGAGCACGTTATACACATTGCAGCAGGTAGAGCACGTTATACATATTGCACCAGGTAGAGCACGTTATACACATTGCAGCAGGTAGAGCGCGTTATACACATTGCACCAGGTAGAGCGCGTTATACACATTGCAGCAGGTAGAGCTCATTATACACATTGCAGCAAGTAGAGCACGGTAAACACATTGCACCAGGTAGAGCACGTTATACACATTGCAGCAGGTAGAGCTCATTATACACATTGCAGCAAGTAGAGCACGGTAAACACATTGCACCAGGTAGAGCACGTTATACACATTGCACCAGGTAGAGCACGTTATACACATTGCAGCAGATAGAGCACGTTATACACATTGCAGCAGGTAGAGCACGTTAAACACATTGCGCCAGGTAGAGCACGTTATACACATTGCAGCAGGTAGAGCACGTTATACACATTGCACCAGATAGAGCACGTTATACACATTGCAGCAGGTAGAGCACGTTATACACATTGAACCAGGTAGAGCACGTTATACACATTGCACCAGATAGAGCACGTTATACACATTGCACCAGGTAGAGCACGTTATACACATTGCACCAGGTAGAGCACTTTATACACATTGCACCAGGTAGAGCACGTTATACACATTGCGCCAGGTAGAGCATGTTGTACACATTGCACCAGGTAGAGCACGTCATACACATTGCAGCAGGTAGAGCACGTTATACACATTGCACCAGGTAGAGCACGTCATACACATTGCAGCAGGTAGAGCACGTTATACACATTGCACCAGGTAGAGCACGTTATACACATTGAACCTGGTAGAGCACGTTATACACATTGCACCAGATAGAGCACGTTATACACATTGCACCAGGTAGAGCACGTTATACACATTGCACCAGGTAGAGCACGTTATACACATTGCAGCAGGTAGAGCACGTTATACACATTGTACCAGGTAGAGCACGTTATACACATTGCACCAGGTAGAGCACGTTATACACATTGCAGCAGGTAGAGCACGTTATACACATTGCACCAGATAGGGCACGTTATACACATTGCACCAGATAGAGCACGTTATACATATTGCACCAGGTAGAGCACGTTATACACATTGCACCAGGTAGAGCACGTTATACACATTGCACCAGGTAGAGCACGTTATACACATTGCAGCAGGTAGAGCACGTTATACACATTGCAGCAGGTAGAGCATGTTAAACACACTGCGCCAGGTAGAGAATGTTATACACATTGCAGCAGGTAGAGCACGTTATACACATTGCAGCAGGTAGAGCACGTTATACACATTGCAGCAGGTAGAGCACATTATACACATTGCACCACGTAGAGCACGTTATACACATTGCAGCAGGTAGAGCACGTTATACACATTGCAGCAGGTAGAGCATGTTAAACACACTGCGCCAGGTAGAGCACGTTATACACATTGCAGCAGGTAGAGCACGTTATACACATTGCAGCAGGTAGAGCACGTTATACACATTGCAGCAGGTAGAGCACGTTATACACATTGCAGCAGGTAGAGCACGTTATACACATTGCAGCAGGTAGAGCACGTTATACACATTGCACCAGGTAGAGCACGTTACACACATTGCAGCAGGTAGAGCACGTTATACACATTGCAGCAGGTAGAGCACGTTATACACATTGCACCAGGTATAGCACGTTATACACATTGCAGCAGGTAGAGCACGTTATACACATTGCACCAGGTAGAGCACGTTATACACATTGCCCCAGGTAGAGCACGTTATACACATTGCACCAGGTAGAGCACGTTATACACATTGCAGCAGGTAGAGCACGTTATACACATTGCGCCAGGTAGAGCACGTTATACACATTGCGCCAGGTAGAGCAGGTTATACACATTGCAGCAGGTAGAGCACGTTATACACATTGCAGCAGGTAGAGCACGTTATACACATTGCAGCAGGTAGAGCACGTTATACACATTGCACCAGATAGAGCACGTTATACACATTGCGCCAGGTAGAGCACGTTATACACATTGCAGCAGGTAGAGCACGTTATACACATTGCACCAGGTAGAGAATGTTATACACATTGCACCAGGTAGAGCACGTTATACACATTGCAGCAGGTAGAGCACGTTATACACATTGCACCAGGTAGAGAATGTTATACACATTGCGCCAGGTAGAGCACGTTATACACATTGCAGCAGGTAGAGCACGTTATACACATTGCACCAGGCAGAGAATGTTATACACATTGCGCCAGGTAGAGCACGTTATACACATTGCAGCAGGTAGAGCATGTTATACACATTGCAGCAGGTAGAGCACGTTATACACATTGCAGCAGGTAGAGCACGTTATACACATTGCAGCAGATAGAGCACGTTATACACATTGCAGCAGGTAGAGCACGTTATACACATTGCGCCAGGTAGAGCACGTTATACACATTGCAGCAGGTAGAGCTCGTTATACACATTGCAGCAGATAGAGCACGTTATACACATTGCAGCAGGTAGAGCACGTTATACACATTGCACCAGATAGAGCACGTTATACACATTGCAGCAGATAGAGCACGTTGTTCACATTGCAGCAGGTTGAGCACGTTATACACATTGCACCAGGTAGAGCACGTTATACACATTGCAGCAGGTAGAGCACGTTATACACATTGCAGCAGGTTGAGCACGTTATACACATTGCAGCAGGTAGAGCATGTTATACACATTGCAGCAGGTAGAGCACGTTATACACATTGCAGCAGATAGAGCACGTTATACACATTGCAGCAGGTAGAGCACGTTATACACATTGCACCAGGTAGAGCATGTTATACACATTGCACCAGGTAGAGCACGTTATACACATTGCAGCAGGTAGAGCATGTTATACACATTGCAGCAGGTAGAGCACGTTATACACATTGCACCAGGTAGAGAATGTTATACACATTGCAGCAGATAGAGCACGTTATACACATTGCACCAGGTAGTGCACATTATACACATTGCAGCAGGTAGAGCACGTTATACACATTGCAGCAGGTAGAGCACGTTATACACATTGCAGCAGGTAGAGCACGTTATACACATTGCAGCAGGTAGAGCACATTATACACATTGCAGCAGGTAGAGCACGTTATACACATTGCACCAGGTAGAGAATGTTATACACATTGCAGTAGATAGAGCACGTTATACACATTTTATATATGTAATGGGTTTATGGTGCTGCTATAATAGAAGCCCCAGACTGGATTTAGGAGTTCATTACGAGTTGATCGCTCGCTGCAGGCGTGTCGCACGGGTACAAAGCGAATCATTGCTGAGCGATGGATTTAACGAAGAATCCATTTGCAACGGCGGTCACAAGGTGATTGACAGGAAGAGGACGTTTGTGGGTGGCAACTGACCGTTTTCTGGTTGTGTTTGGAAAAACGCAGGCATTTGCGGGGTTGTGTCTGACGTCAATTTCGGCTCCAAAAAGACGTTTCTGGTGTAGGCTGTTAGATTCCCCCAGTACTTTTCCCCCAAAATGGAATGCCTTCCTCTCTAGCCTCCCACATGGAAGTATCATGGGGAGAGAGAGGAGCAGCCCGGCTTTAAAACAAGCTGAGTGATTTTCTGGAGCTCCATAGGGATCACCCTCTGTGGGCAGGAAACCCTGACAGGGATCTAGTCTGCTCGTCTCTGGAGCCCAATTTTAGGCTGGAGATGGTGAGCTGGGTACCCGGGCAGACTCCTGGAAGTAGTTTAGATGGGAAAACTTCCCCCAGCCTAGACTGAGCGTCACCAGGGTGGATACCAACCCTCCGGTCAAAGGAGAGTGACTACTCCCCACCATCCATAGAGGACAATGATAGCTGTGCATGTGACCAAGGCATGCACATCACATGGGTAAACAATGATTGGTTGAGAACAGCACGGTGGAGTATGTGTATTGGAGTAAGATAAAAAGAGGAGGCCTGTGAGCCTCCAGAGCTATTATACCATTTTCACGCTGCTGTAAACATCTTGCTGTATTGCTGTTGCCCCTAGCAATAGGGAAGAGTCTTTTTTAAGACTGGGTGAATAATCATCTGCCTCAAGACGACTGCTTCATCTTGTGACCTGCAGTGCTATGCCATAGTTCTGTTTTCCGGCTGTCCAGGGTGCACTCAGCATCTCCAAGCTCCGCCTCCCACCAGCTACCGTGCAGAGGCCCAGTCCAGTGACTAGTGGTGATTCGTCATTGAGTCAGTAGTAGGCGGTTACTGATGGTAAGTGGGAATCCTCTATTTGGCCAGATCCTGTGTGACCTAAACATCCATTCTGTGACTGGGCGGGATCCAAAGCAGGGCAATGGCTTTCATACAGAACCATCCGGTCACAGAAATTGCTGGCATAGCGGTGGGATAATCCCAGGTGGCTTTTCGGTCACCTGACTGGAGAAGCAGAGTTAGGAGAGGAGTAACTGCAGCGCAGGAGTCCCGCCGGGTGGAGGTAGAGAGTGCTAAGGGCGTTGGCATCGAAGAGGTCGGTCTACCAGTGGACCTTCGTACAGAACCGGTGAGACCCACAATCTTCACCATGTCTACTAGCAGCAGCCATGTTTCATACCTAGCAGGGCCGGAGGTCCAACGTCCCGGGAGGCGACATGGATACCTTAGCAGATCGTCTAGTGGAATTAGGAGAAAGGGCAACGGAGCTAGAGTGCTTGATCATCACCTCACTTTCCAATATCACTGTTGGGCTCCGGTGACTATGCGCAGCCCGTTCTGTCCACAGCAGTAGCGGAAGAGCCAGTGAACCCACCTGAGGCAGAAGCGCCTCCAAGTCAGGTATCTGGAGTGTGCAGGAAAGACTGGGCACACTTAGCCCCAGAATACGGCCTATGGCTTCAGCTGCAGCACTAGGCTGCAGCAGTGAACGGTGAGCGGAGCGAGCGGCTTTAGGGCAGTAAGAGTAGTGGATTTAATAGATTGGGTCTTGGTCCCAGCGGCGACTGAGAGCTATCAGGTAGGGTAGATAAGAAGCCACTTAGTGAGGAGAGGTCCAGAAAGCACGTCTGGATGGACCACGCTCCTCTTATTTATTATTTTATATACTAACAGGGGTGACAGGTGTGGTACATCCATGCAAAGGCAAATCCAATCTCTCATCAGACTCTGCTGTCTTCCCTGCACTCTCACTCAGATGTTCACTGCTGCCAGTAGCACACGTATGAAAAGCAGAAGTATGGTGGCAGCTGTATAGATTCTGATATGTAATTCTCTATCATACTTACCGTACAGACATCATCCTTATTACTATTGTGAGAATAGAGGTAAGACACTGATGATGGGGGTGTAACAGTGGATTATAACCTAGCAGATGATGATGATGATTACAGTGTATTATATGGTGTATTGCATGTAAAGTACTTTGTTCCACACCTACTCTGCTGTAGCAATACACCTTATATATGGATGAGTAACACATGTACAGGCTTACCAGCGTATGAGCACACACATAAAGGAATACTACCTTACCAATGCTTCCAGGAGTAACGTTAGGAGACATTTCTCTGATCCATCAGCTCATATGACTGATATTATTGTTCATCTAGAATCTCCAATTCATAAGATATGTTCCCCATCCATTGTTTTACATTGGTGCTGACATAGGACTTGGCGAGTGACTACATCTCCATTTATACTTCATGGTTAGTTACCAGTACAAGAGAGAGATATATCTAAGTCCTATTATAATATTACATTTGTTATTGTGAGTGTTCTCAGGAGGGTGGACACAATGATAGTCTGAGACACAATATTATAAAGCCTTCTTTAAAAGTTATGTTTTATTATATACACACATTTACAATTAAGTGTCCCAGAGAGTCGTCTTCTCCTATTGTTTACAAGATTAATATTGTTACAGAAAATTTCACATTTCCATAATGTATTTTATTTCCAGCAGATGGACACACAAGCAGGAATATCTCAGAAGGACATCTAATGTTATCCCCGGATTGTGACATAAAAGATAATGACAGTAGACAGGATTCTCCAGGAGATAACCCCATTACCCCAATTATACATCCAGCTCTATCAGCTGATCCCTCTGATCCTGGGAAATGTTCTCCTGATCACTCTGATATTGGTGCATCTGTTACAGCTCTGACAGTAGATACAGCGTTTCCTTGTTCTACAGATGCCAAATGTTTTACACAGAACACAAAGCTTATTACCCATCAGCCAGCTAAGGCAGGTGAGAAGCCATTTCCATGTTCTGAGTGTGGAAAATGTTTTACATACAAATCACTTCTTGTAATACATAAGAGAATACATACAGGTGAGAAACCATATTCCTGTTCTGAATGTGGGAAATGTTTTACCCAGAAATCACAACTTATTACACATCAGCGAAGTCACACAGGTGAGAGGCCATTTCAATGTCCTGAGTGTGGGAAATGTTTTCCACAGAAATCAGATCTTGTTAGTCATAACAGAAGTCACACAGGTGAGAATCCAATTTCTTGCTCTGAGTGTGGGAAATGTTTTACACGGAAATCACAACTTGTTATACATCACAGAAGTCACACAGGTGAGAAGCCATTTTCTTGCCCTGAGTGTGGGAAATGTGTTGCCCGGAAATCACAACTTGTTAGACATCAGCGAAGTCACACAGGTGAGAAGCCATTTCCATGTTCAGAGTGTGAGAAATGTTTTGCACTCAAATCGGCTCTTGTTATACATCGCAGAAGTCACACAGGTGAGAAGCCATTTTCTTGCTCTGAGTGTGGGAAATTTTTTACACTGAAATCACATCTTGTTAGACATCAGCGAAGTCACACAGGTGAGAAGCCATTTCCATGTTCTGAGTGTGGGAAAGGTTTTGCACACAAATCAGTTCTTATTATACATCAGAGAAGTCACACAGGTGAGAAGCCATTTCCATGTTCTGAGTGTGGGAAAGGTTTTGCACACAAATCAGTTCTTATTATACATCAGAGAAGTCACACAGGTGAGAAGCCATATTGTTGCTCTGAGTGTGGGAAATGTTTTACACAGAAATCACATCTTGTTAAACACCAGAGAAGTCACACAGGTGAGAAGCCATTTTAATCTTCTGGAGTATACTTATCATTGCTATATGTTGTTCTTCAAGGTTCTTATCCTATCTCCTATGCTTTTTGCAAATACATGCTCCCACAGGGTGAAATAATCAGGTGTCATGCCCTCATCTAGCACTGCTATGCTGATTACCTGTC
This sequence comes from Pseudophryne corroboree, assembly GCF_028390025.1. NCBI lineage: Eukaryota > Metazoa > Chordata > Amphibia > Anura > Myobatrachidae > Pseudophryne > Pseudophryne corroboree. The sequence goes on along the minus strand of NW_026967503.1, from coordinate 290,695 downwards.
TTTTGCTCCAAGTACTGAGAACCCAATACCAATCCTTAATGTCTAGCTGAGCTCCAGGTGTGGGTGATGCACTTTCGCTGTGACTCAGACCTGGTGAATCGTCCTTATGATAGAAGCTCACCAACAAAGGGCAGGGCTACAGCTCAGCTTTGCAAACTAACCAGACTTGTGCTTGGATGTTCAGAGTTACAAAATGCTGATCCTGTGTGGAATCTTGGTGTCCTGGATTGTGGAGTGACACTTAGACATCAGGTATCAGCCACAATCAGATCCTCAGCTGAGGAACATAACTAGACTCCAGCACTTATTTCCCTCAGAAGATCTACCTACAGTCATACATGCATTGCATCATCACACATAGACTACTGTAAATGTCCTCTACCTGGGTCTCCCAGCAAAAGAATTGCACCGGTTATAGCTTGTACAGAATGCTGCAGCCAGGCTGTTACCTAACCAACCTGTTCCTGCCACATAACACCCATTCTCTGCTCCCTTCACTGGCTACCTGTAAGATGGTGACTCTATTACATAATCTTTCTTACTCTCCCAGCCCTACATGACCAGGGTCCATGGTACCAGAAGCAGCTTCTGCCTCCTTACTTCCATATGAAGATGAAGGACTGTTACCATCAGTACCAAGAATCCCCAAGCAGTGCTGAGATGTCAGAGGGGAGACAGAGTGGTGGCACTATTGCTGTAGTGGGGCCTGCCGAAGGCACTATCAGTGGGTAATATTGTCCTCAAGCAGTGCTGAGGTGTCAGGGGGAGACACAGTGGCTGGCAGTAGTGGGGGGGGAAACAGTTTGGGTGGCAGAAGTGGGGGGAGGCGGGGGCTTTGGAACTACTGGGAGATGGGGCGGGTGGCAGTAGTGGGGGGGATACGGGGCGGGTTGCAGTAGTAGAAGGAGACAGGGTGGTTGTCAGTAGTAGAGGGAGACAGGGTGGGTGGCAGTAGTGGGGGGGAGACAGGGCGGATGGCAGTAGATGGGGGAGACAGGGTGGTGGCAGTAGTGGGGGGAGACTGTGGTGGCAGTAGTGGGGGAAGACAGGGCGTATGGCCGCAGTGCAGTACCAGGGGCTGCTAGAGGCGGTAAAGAGGTGTATGGGTCCCACACAGAACCAGTTGATAATTAGAATTAATGATGATTATGCTTCCTTATTTCTAATGAATCCCTTGTGTGTGTTACTGTTATTTGCTGTGTCAGCCTTTATGTGTGTTCTGTGTAATAATCCTGAAAGTAGTGCTGCTACCGATCTCATATCATTTGTAGTAACTTGGAAAAGATGAGATATGAGGTGCACTCTGGAAGCTTATAGGGGGTTAAACAGAGATGAACGCAGATGTGACATCATGCATCCCCTGGAAAATGGTTCCGGCCCTCCCGCGTTCACCCCTCAGGGATGTGACCGCAATGTGTGTGTCTGTGTGGCTGCTGTGCATGTGCATTTTGCCACCACCAGTAAACGGCTGTGGGCCGCTATTGCGGCTGGGTCTGAATGACCCCCATAGGCTGTTGTGCAGAGTAAAGTTTTTTTTTTTGTTTAAAATATAGACAAAAATCTGTGTATTAAAGATATGAAATAAAGTCATTAAAATCAAAAGATTTCCGGTGCAATTTTGGCTATGTCCCATGCTGACAGCGCATTTGAATAGTGGGATGATATTACGGGGGATCTCTGTGTAATTAAATAGTTTTATCATTTGTTGGTTTTAAATAAATGTCTACTCAAATGTTCTGGGTTTTTTTTTTTTTACTTGTAGGTGAATTAGGGTTGTATTTAAAAAAATAAAAATAAACTTACCTGCCCCTTGCCTGGAAATGTCCATGTATGAAGGTATGGGAGATACCTGCTGCAGTCCCTTCTACTTACATTTGGGGGGGTCCGGTTTTTGGGGGGAATTAGCAAATAGTCATTTGCATTAACAACCATTTGTCACAAATGAGGGCTGAGGCTGATCTGGGGAAGCCTCAGATGTAGGGGCTGACGTGTAAGAAGGGTAGAAATTATTGGGAAGAACCCCCAGCTGTTGATGTTTCTGTCCCCTGCCTCTCTAAGAAGGCGGTGTATCCGGCGCCTGGGTCTTTTCAGCTCAAGGACCCTGGGGATAGGAAAATAGAAACTACGCTACAATCTATTTACACAACGGCTGGCGTATCACAAAGACACATCCATTTTCCCTTCCACAAGGATATTTCCAATATCATATATGTGACTAGTATGTGGAATTACAACATATGCAGTGCAATGTGTGCACGAAAATATAGTCACTGGCTCCATCACTTAGTAAGTATCCGATATCCTGGCATCCCCGACCTGTATATTTACAAAGTACATAGTAATATTATCAATTATAATCTGTTATTCTATCACAATAAGCTTTGATATATCAATTATCTATTCTTCTGATTTTACAATATTCTGTATTTTCATACTAGTACTTTGTCCATACAGAACAAACTTTTGTGACTTTCCTGTGGGACTTACAATATAAACGGGCTGTAACTGTGGTTCTGTATGATTACTTTGCCTGTTGGTTCCTTTCTTTTTGCTATTACAATCTAGACGACGTATTGTCATGCGTTACTTAGTCTGAGAACATTGACATTTCCAGGAACCTTGCTTATAGGGAGTAACCCTTAACCTTTCCTTATCACAGCGTCTGGTACTACGTGTTGTGGACGGTTCCCCAGACTTATTAGTTCTGCATTTTTCAGACCAAGGAACATTACAGTTATGACAATCTCTCTTGGTTCATTTCCATCCTGTTACTTGTGTCTTACGCACTGTGGAAATAAATCGTAATGTTAATATCATGCTTGAAATTCATAATAACAGGAAACGGCTTTTGATCACGTTTAAAAAATCAAAGAAAACTTCATTCACATATGTACATCTACATAAATACACATACATACCCATACAAATGCTTGTAGGAAAAATAATCTTAAAAAAAAAGTAAAAATAATCTAAAAAAGAGTAAGTAATTTAATACTGTACTGTAAAATGCTGCGCAAACAAAATAAAACATATAACTTGTATATAAAGTTGTGACAAATATGTTTCTGAAATAAAACATTTTTAAGTATATGTTCAAAGAGTCAAATAACTCCCAGTCACTGTCTGAAGGGAAGATGTGTGTAAGTAATATGATCTTTGTATCCTCTACATACAGCACCTCAGGAGCTTCATTAGGTCATCCGTGACTTACAGCGTGAGAGAGAGAAAATACTAGTCTTAGAGATACCTCTCCATTGCTGCGTAACGGTGTTACAGAAACTTCTAATATCTCAGATAATAACACAATACAGTAGTAATGAGTAACATCTGAGGAATTTCTAGAAGCATAATATAAGCATAGTACTACAGCAGAGGCGGAACTACCGGCAGTGCGTTGCACTGGGGCCCGCCTCTGTCCAGGGGCCCAAGCATGTAATGAGTCAAACTGACTCATTACATGCCGCTGTGCACTGCGGGCAACCGCTGCCCGCAGTGCACAGCCACCCGTAGAGGAGAGGAGCGGCGCGCACTGCAGCGGTACGGGGTAAGGAGGAGGAGGGAGGCGGAGGGGGGAGCCGCAGCAGCGCTTTGTTACTGGTGGAGGCACTGCTGCTGCTGCCCCTCTGCTTCACTATAGGCTGTCTCTGAGAACAGCCTATAGTGAAGCAGAGGCGCAGCAGCAGCAGCGCCTCCACCAATAACACAGCGCTGCTGCGGCTCCCTCCTCCACCTCCCTCCTCCTTCTCTACTGCCCGGGAAGCTGCACAAGGAGCCTGAGCCAACAGAGAGGGTAAGTATAATTCTTCTCTTTCTTTCTTCCTTTCTTTCTTTCTGTCTCTTTCTTTTTTTATTTGTTGGGACTGCCTGCAGCAATGTGTAAAAAGGGGGGACTGCCTGCCGCTATGTATAAAAATGGGAAATCTGCCTGCTACTATGTATAAAAATGGGGAATCTGCCTGCCGCTATGTATAAAAATGGGGAATCTGCCTGCCGCATTGTGTAAAATGGGGGAATCTGCCTGCCGCAATGTAAAAATGGGGAATCTGCCTGCCACAATGTGTAAAAAGGGGGAATCAGCCTGCCGCAATGTGTAAAAATGGGGAATCTGCCTGCCGCTATGTATAAAAATGGGGAATCTGCCTGCCGCTATGTGTAAAAAGGGAGAATCTGCCTGCCTTAATGTGTAAAAAGGGCACGCTGTCTGCCGTTATGTGTAAAAAGTGTATGCTGTCTGCCGTAATGTGTAAAATGGGGACGCTGTCTGCCGCTATGTGTAACAAGGGCACACTGTCTGCCATTATGTGTAAAAAGTGTATGCTGTCTGCCATAATGTGTAAAAAGGGGACGCTGTCTGCCGCTATGTGTAAACCGTGCACGCTGTCTGCCGTAATGTGTAAAAAGGGGAATCTGTTCGCTGTAAGGTGTAAAAGGGTCTCTACCTGGTGTAGTGGTGCTACTGTGAGGCATAATTTGAAGAATGTAGACTACTGTGCACCGTTTTATGAATTGGTATTATTTTGTGGACACACCCCTTCCCCACAAAGCCACGCCACTATGTATTTTTGTGCGCGCCTACGGCGCGCACTGCCCCTGGGCTAGACTTGCATGGGATGGGGGGGGGGGGGCCCAAAGCATTTTGTCGCACCTGGGCCCACCACTTGCTTGTTCCGCCACTGTACTACAGTATACTACTGTTAAATTAATGTATGTACCATGTCTGTTTTCCTTCTAGGGGCATTATGTTGCCAACATACTGTATATGGCATTATTATCAACTATGTGTCTGTGGGGCTGCTCCTGCTGCTTCATGGGAGAAAGGACTATGTGTCGGTGGGGCTGCTCCTGCTGTTTCATGGGAGAAAGGACTATGTGTCGGTGGGGCTGCTCCTGCTGTATCATGGGAGAAAGGACTATGTGTCGGTGGGGCTGCTCCTGCTGTTTCATGGGAGAAAGGACTATGTGTCGGTGGGGCTGCTCCTGCTGCTTCATGGGAGAAAGGACTATGTGTCGGTGGGGCTGCTGTTTCATGGGAGAAAGGACTATGTGTCGGTGGGGCTGCTCCTGCTGTTTCATGGGAGAAAGGACTGTGTCAGCGGGGCTGCTCCTGCTGCTTCATGGGAGAAAGTACTATGTGTCGGTGGGGCTGCTCCTGCTGCTTCATGGGAGAAAGGACTATGTGTCGGTGGGGCTGCTCCTGCTGCTTCATGGGAGAAAGGACTATGTGTCTGTGGGCCTGCTCCTGCTGTTTCATGGGAGAAAGGACTATGCGTCGGTGGGGCTGCTCCTGCTGTTTCATGGGAGAAAGGACTATGTGTCGGTGGGGCTGCTCCTGCTGCTTCATGGGAGAAAGGACTATGTGTCGGTGGGGCTGCTGTTTCATGGGAGAAAGGACTATGTGTCGGTGGGGCTGCTCCTGCTGTTTCATGGGAGAAAGGACTGTGTCAGCGGGGCTGCTCCTGCTGTATCATGGGAGAAAGGACTATGTGTCGGTGGGGTTGCTCCTGCTGCTTCTTGGGAGAAAGGACTATGTGTCGGTGGGGCTGCTCCTGCTGTTTCATGGGAGAAAGGACTGTGTCAGCGGGGCTGCTCCTGCTGCTTCATGGGAGAAAGGACTATGTGTCGGTGGGGCTGCTCCTGCTGCTTCATGGGAGAAAGGACTATGTGTCAGTGGGGCTGCTCCTGCTGCTTCATGGGAGAAAGGACTATGTGTCGGTGGGGATGCTCCTGCTGTTTCATGGGAGAAAGGACTGTGTCAGCGGGGCTGCTCCTGCTGCTTCATGGGAGAAAGGACTATGTGTCGGTGGGGCTGCTCCTGCTGCTTCATGGGAGAAAGGACTATGTGTCAGTGGGGCTGCTCCTGCTGCTTCATGGGAGAAAGGACTATGTGTCGGTGGAGCTGCTCCTGCTGTTTCATGGGAGAAAGGACTGTGTCAGCGGGGCTGCTCCTGCTGCTTCATGGGAGAAAGGACTATGTGTCGGTGGGGCTGCTCCTGCTGCTTCATTGGAGAAAGGACTATGTGTCGGTGGGGCTGCTCCTGCTTCATGGGAGAAAGGACTATGTGTCGGTGGGGCTGCTCCTGCTGCTTCATGGGAGAAAGGACTATGTCGGTGGGGCTGCTCTTGCTGTTTCATGGGAGAAAGGACTATTTGTCGGTTGGGCTGCTCCTGCTGTTTCATGGTAGAAAGGACTATGTGTCGGTGGGGCTGCTCCTGCTGTTTCATGGGAGAAAGGACTATTTGTCGGTTGGGCTGCTCCTGCTGTTTCATGGTAGAAAGGACTATGTGTCGGTGGGGCTGCTCCTGCTGTTTCATGGGAGAAAGGACTATGTGTCTGTGGGGCTGCTCCTGCTGCTTCATTGGAGAAAGGACTATGTGTCGGTGGGGCTGCTCCTGCTGCTTCATGGGAGAAAGGACTATGTCGGTGGGGCTGCTCCTGCTGTTTCATGGGAGAAAGGACTATGTGTCGCGGGGCTGCTCCTGCTGCTTCATGGGAGAAAGGACTATGTGTCGGCGGGGCTGCTCCTGCTGTTTCATGGGAGAAAGGACTATGTGTCGGCGGGGTTGCTCCTGCTGTTTCATGGGAGAAAGGACTATGTGTCGGTGGGGCTGCCCCTGCTGTTTCATGGGAGAAAGGACTATGTGTCGGTGGGGCTGCTCCTGCTGCTTCATGGGAGAAAGGACTATGTGTCGGTGGGGCTGCTCCTGCTGTATCATGGGAGAAAGGACTATGTGTCCGTGGGGCTGCTCCTGCTGTATCATGGGAGAAAGGACTATGTGTCGGTGGGGCTGCTCCTGCTGTATCATGGGAGAAAGGACTATGTGTCGGTGGGGCTGCCCCTGCTGTTTCATGGGAGAAAGGACTATTTGTCGGTTGGGCTGCTCCTGCTGCTTCATGGGAGAAAGGACTATGTGTCGGTGGGGCTGCTCCTGCTGTATCATGGGAGAAAGGACTATGTGTCGGTGGGGCTGCTCCTGCTGTATCATGGGAGAAAGGACTATGTGTCGGTGGGGCTGCTCCTGCTGCTTCATGGGAGAAAGGACTATGTGTCGGTGGGGCTGCTCCTGCTGTTTCATGGGAAAAAGGACTATGTGTCGGTGGGGTTGCTCCTGCTGCTTCATGGGAGAAAGGACTATGTGTCGGTGGGGCTGCTCCTGCTGTTTCATGGGAGAAAGGACTATGTGTCGGTGGGGCTGCTCCTGCTGTTTCATGGGAGAAAGGACTATGTGTCGGTGGGGCTGTCCTGCTGCTTCATGGGAGAAAGGACTATGTGTCGGTGGGGCTGCTCCTGCTGCTTCATGGGAGAAAGGACTATGTGTCGGTGGGGCTGCTCCTGCTGATTCATGGGAGAAAGGACTATGTGTCGGTGTGGCTGCTCTTGCTGTTTCATGGGAGAAAGGACTATGTGTCGGTGGGGCTGCTCCTGCTGTTTCATGGGAGAAAGGACTGTGTGTCGGTGGGGTTGCTCCTGCTGCTTCATGGGAGAAAGGACTGTGTGTCGGTGGGGCTGCTCCTGCTGTTTCATGGGAGAAAGGACTATGTGTCGGTGGGGCTGCTCCTGCTGTTTCATGGGAGAAAGGACTATGTGCCGGTGGGGCTGCTCCTGCTGCTTCATGGGAGAAATGACTATGTGTCGGCGTGGTTGCCCGCTCTATAGCATATGGGACCATATTATGGGTGATTATGTGCTGGCAGAATAGCACATTCTCCTCAGTATGGGAGATGTCATTAGGTGTCTCTAACATTGAATTTGCACAATTGGTATTATATGGTGGCGGATTTTCTATTACATTATTACCACAATTATTTACATTATTTGCTTTCCCGTGTAATTTAAAATCCTGTAATCAAACCTGGAACGTTCTCGTAGGGATCTTATTGACCTAGCAATATTTTCTGGAGTATTGGTAACATTAACACATGTATTATTATTATTTCCATTACAGTGTTACTATAATCATTGACAGTCTTTATTTTCCAGTTATACATTTCTTTTAAACTACCCGTCTCAGGAAACTTTATTTCCTCATCCCTGGTGATGTCATTCAACTTCGTCACATACTTCACACACACTTGTCCATAAAAATCACTCATACAACTAACCGTGGTTCCCATAATAATCTTAGATGAGTCACTGCCCATTTTCAACAATAACAAAACAATATATTCTCTTTACACAACAATGGGGGTCATTCCGAGTTGTTCGCTCGCTAGCTGCTTTTAGCAGCATTGCACACGCTAGGCCGCCGTCCTCTGGGAGTGAATCTTATCTTAGCAGAATAGCGAATGAAAGATTAGCAGAATTGCTACTAAATAATTCTTAGCAGTTTCTGAGTAGCTCCAGACCTACTCACAGATTGTGATCAGCTCAGTCCGTTTAGTTTCTGGTTTAACGTCACAAACACGCCCTGCGTTCGGCCAGCCACTCCCCCTTTTCTCCAGACACTCCTGTGTTTTTCCCTGACACGCCTGCATTTTTTAGCACACTCCCGGAAAACGCTCAGTTACCACCCAGAAACGCCCCTTTCCTGTCAATCATTTACCGATCATCAGAGCGACTGAAAAGCGCCGCAGAATCCACAGCAAATCTGCTAAGTTTTTTGTTAAATAACTAAGCGCATGCACCCTGCGTGCCTTGCGCATGTGCAATTCGCAACAAATCGCAGCATAGCGAAAGTCGGCAACGAGCTAACAACTCGGAATGACCCCCAATGTCTGTTGCCGAGGGTTACAATTTATAGCCTGGACTGTTGTTTGTGGCCACAAAGAATCTCAATGAGACTTCTTACAGCGTCTTCTGTATAATTTAGAATGCCAAGACCATAAGTTATATATTTGGCAAGTGACTCCTTTATCCGCCCCCCCCCCCCCCCCCACCTTTCGGTGGATAGTATACTCCAATATTACTGGAAACCGTCCTTCAAGCATTCACAAAGTTTACACAACTTCTTATCAATGTACTTCTGCTTTCAGATAACACGCTTGCATCAGTTTGGATAGAGGTACTTTTTAGTTTCTCTTTCTCTCAATTCTTTGTTTATAATATAAATACGTACAGTGCCATGCTAGACAGAGAATAGAAAGTAACTGCAGTACTTAAAAGTATCATCATTTGTTATTTAATATTTAATTATGCATGAATATAGATCACAAGAACTCAGCAACCAGCCGAGTTCACTATAGCTAGCTTCCCAGCAACCACAGAAGACTTTTGCAGGTGCAGAACAGATTAAGAGTACACAGAATATTTAAATAAAAGGTATATTTACCTGTGTGCAGCCGGCTGATGTCCCCACTTTCTGTTAAATCTGGAAAATCAGCGTTTTCTGTACCGTGGGTGGTCGTAGCTAACCGGACGAAGCCCCCATATGTTAAAGTCGAGTAATAATAATAATTGAGAGTTCTCCGTTGTGAGGCTATTCAGCATATAGAATTTATTATAAAAGAAGGAACCACTCCCAATATTCTGCGTAGAGGAGCGTGGACCAAGACAAAATTCACCATGAGCCTGTGTCTTTAGAACACTGACTTTACATTATTTATACCATAACATTAAACAATTATTAATAGCTTATTTACAAACAAGGCGTACATATAGATTAAATCATGGAGATACATTGGTTGATGAACAATAAGGGGAAATGCCAAATATGGTCAGATTAGCTAATTAAAGAGAGTGGTTTTATCCATAAGACGACAGACTTGTCCATAAATCTTGAATCTCCTGTACATAACAATTAGGTTCTCTAATAGGCTTCGTTGTCATAAAAGTAATTCTTGTTCATAATAGCGTGTTGTTGTCCAAAGTGAAGGTCATCAGATATTCTATGATATGTCCTTCTTGTTCTGCCACAAAGTCTCATACAATGTCATTGAGCACTCGTTATCTACACAGAGGCCTTGCTACTAGCCATGTAAACACCTAATCAAATGATGTTAAAGTGTTGAAATAGGACACTGTTTAAAGGAAACTTTGCACAGTATTAAGAATCATAGCATAATTAATGAGACAAAACAGATATATTTGATTTAACTTCAACATAACATCAGCATAGAGGGAGGAGCCAGCCCACACAATTAAACTCTTAAACTGCTGATGGCTCCTAGTGGACCCGTCTATACCCCATGGTATTAAATGGAGCCCCAGCATCCTCTAGGACATAAGAGAAACAGATACATATTAGGAGAGCCAAAAGCCTATGGGGCTCATTCAGACCCAGCCGCTCCTGCAGCACAGTTTGCTGGTGTTGGCAAAATGCATGTGCTCAGCTGCCGCGCAGACACACACATTGCGGTTGCATCCCTGAGCGGCAAACGCGGGCGGGCTGAGACCATTTTCCGGGGGCTGCATGTCATCTCTGCATTCATCTTGATTTGCAAGTTAATGCAAATTATATGAGATCAGTAGCACCACTACTTTCAGGATTATTATACAGAACACACATAAAGGCTGACACAGCAAATAATAACACATACAAGGCATTAATTAGAAATAAGGAATAATCATGAAGTCTAATTATCAACTGGTTCTGTGCAGGACCCATACACCTCTTTACAGCCACCCGCCCTGCCTCCCCACACTACTGCCACCCACTCTGTCTCCTTCCACTACTGCCACCCACCCTGTCACCTCCCCACTACTGCCACCCGCCCTGTCTCCGCCCACTACTGCCACTGCCCTGTCTCCGCCCACTACTGCCACTGCCCTGTCTCCCTCTCTGACACCTTAGCCCTGCTTTAGAACAAGATTGTCACCCAGATACTGCCTCCTGCAGTCCCCACTACTGCCAGCCACCCTGTGTACCCCCTGTCACCTCAGTGCTGCTTGGGGACAATATTACCCACAGACCGTGCCTCCAGCAGCCTCCACTACAGCAATAGTGCCACCCGCCTTGTCTCCCCCGATATCTCAGAACTTCTTGGGGATTCTTGGTATTGCTGGTAACAATCCTTCATCTGCAGATGGAAGTAGGGCAGTAAGGAGATAGAAGCTGCTTCTGGTACCATGGACCCTGGTCATGTAGGGCTGGGAGAGTCAGTAAGATTATGTAAGAGTCACCATCTTACAGGCAGCCAGTGAAGGAAGAATGGAATTGGTGTTATGTGGCAGGAACGGGCTGGTTAGGTAACAGCATGTCTGCTGCCTTCTGTACTTTGTGCAAATGGTGCAATAATTTTGCTGGGAGACCCAGGTAGAGGACATTGCAGTAGTCAATGTGAGATGATACAAGTTCATGTATGACTGTAAGTAGACCTTCTGAGGGAATTAAGTGCTGGAATCTGGCTATGTTCCTCACATAAGGATCTGATTGTGGAAGATACCGGATATCTAAGTGTCACTCCACCATCCAGGACACCAAGATTCCACACAGGATCAGCATTTTGTAAATCTGAACCCACAAGCATAAGTCTGGTTGTTCTGCAAAGCTGAACTGTAGCCCTGCCCTTTGTTGGTGAGCTTCTATCATAAGGACCTGTTTCACCAGGACTGAGTCACAGCCAACTGGCATCACCCACACCTGGATCTCAGCTAGACAACCATTTAGGATTGGTACTGGGTTCTCAGTACCTAGAGCAAAGACAGGTCATCTGTATAGCAGTGGTAGATGAGGACATGACATGATTATTTCACCCTGCGGTAGCATGTATATTGCAAAAAGCACAGGAGATATAATAAGAACCTTGAAGAACAATGCATGGCAATGATAAGTAAACTCCAGAAGATAAAATTGGCTCCTCACCTAAGTGATGTCTATTTTGTACAAGAGCTGATTTTTTTCTCAGAGTATGGAAATGGCCTCTCAACTGTGTGACTTCTCTGATGTCTAACAAGATGTGATTTGTGTGCAAAACATTTCCCACACTTAGAGCAAGAAAATGGCTTCTCTCCTGTGTGACTTCTGTGATGTATAACAAGATGTGATTTACTTAAACAACATTTCCCACACTCAGAGCAAGAAAATGGCTTCTCACCTGTGTGACTTCTCTGATGTATAACAAGATCTGATTTGTGTGCAAAACATTGCTCACACTCAGAACATGGAAATGGCTTCTCACCTGTGTGACTTTTTTGATGTCTAACAAGATGTGATTTGTGTGCAAAACATTTCCCACACTCAGAGCAAGAAAATAGCTTCTCACCTGTGTGACTTCTATGATGTCTAACAAGATGTGATTTAGTTAAACAACATTTCCCACACTCAGAGCAAGAAAATGGCTTCTCACCTGTGTGACTTCTGTTATGTCTAACAAGATCTGATTTCTGTGCAAAACATTTCCCACACTCAGAACATGGAAATGGCTTCTCACCTGTGTGACTTCTCTGATGTATAACAAGATCTGATTTGTGTGCAAAACATTTTCCACACTCAGAACATGGAAATGGCTTCTCACCTGTGTGACTTCTCTGATGTATAACAAGATCTGATTTGTGTGCAAAACATTTCCCACACTCAGAACATGGAAATGGATTCTCGCCTGTATGACTTCTCTGATGTATAACCAGATCTGATTTGTGTGCAAAACATTTCCCACATTCAGAACATGGAAATGGCTTCTCACCTGTGTGACTCCTGTTATGTCTAACAAGATTTGATTTCCGTGAAAAACATTTCCCACACTCAGAACATGGAAATGGATTCTCACCTGTGTGACTTCTCTGATGTGTAATAAGATCTAATTTCCGTGTAAAACATTTTCCACATTCAGAACATGGAAATGGCTTCTCACCTGTGTGACTTCTGTTATGTCTAACAAGATCTAATTTCCGTGTAAAACATTTCCCACACTCAGAACATGGAAATGGCTTCTCACCTGTGTGACTTCTGTTATGTCTAAGAAGATATGATTTGTATGTAAAAGATTTCTCACACTCAGAACATGGAAATGCCTTCTCACCTGTCTTACCTGTGTGTGGGTTAATACGCTTGGTGTTCTGTGTAAAACATTTGGCATCTATAGAACATGGAAACACTGTATCTACTTTCAGAGCTGTAACAGATGCACCAATATCAGAGTGATCAGGAGAACATTTCCCAGTATCAGAGGGATCAGCTGATAGAGCTGGATGTATAATTGGGGTAATGGGGTTAGCTCCTGGAGAATCCTGTCTACTGTCATTCTCTTTTATGTCACAATCCTGGGATAACATTAGATGTCCTTCTGAGATATTCCTGCTTGTGTGTCCATCTGCTGGAAATAAAATACATTATAGAAATGTGACTTTTCTGTAACAATATTAATCTTGCAAACAATAGGAGATGACTCTCTGGGACACTTAATTGTAAATGTGTGTGTATAATAAAGCATAACTTTTAATGAAGGCTGTATAATATTGTGTCTCAGACTATCATTGTGTCCACCCTCCTGAGAACACTCACAATAACAAATGTAATATTATAATAAGACTTAGATATATCTCTCTCTTGTACTGGTAACTAACCATGAAGTATAAATGGAGATGTAGTCACTCGCCAAGTCCTATGTCAGCACCAATGTAAAACAATGGATGGGGAACATATCGTATGAATTGGAGATTCTAGATGAACAATAACATCAGTCGTATGAGCTGATGGATCAGAGAAATGTCTCCTAACGTTACTCCTGGAAGCATTGGTAAGGTAGCATTCCTTTATGTGTGTGCTCATACGCTGGTAAGCCTGTACATGTGTTACTCACCCTTATATAAGGTATATTGCTACAGCAGAGTAGGTGTGGAACAAGGTACTTTACATGCAATACACCATATCATATCCCGTAATCATCATCATCTGCTAGGTTATAATCCACTCTTACACCCCCATCATCAGTGACTTACCTCTATATTCTCTTAATAGTAATAAGGATGATGTGTGTACGGTAAGTATGATACAGAGAATTACATATCAGGATCTATACAGCTGCCGCCATACTTCTGCTTCTCATACGTGTGCTACTGGCAGCAGTGAACATCTGAGTGAGAGTGCAGGGAAGACAGCAGAGTCTGATGAGAAAGAGATTGGATCTGCCTTTGCAGGGCTGTACCACACCTTTCACCCCTGGGAGTATAGACATTAATAAATAAGAGGGGCGTGGTCCATTCAGACGTGCTTCCTGGAGCTCTCCTCACTAAGGGGCACATGTACTAAGCAGTGATAAAAGTGGAGAAGTTGCCCATAGTAACCAATCAGCTGCTCTGTATACTTTTATAGTATGTAAATTATAAATGTTACATCAATGCCGATTGGTTGCTATGGGCAACTTGTCTACTGACTCACTTCACTTTCATCACTGCTTAGTACATCTCCCCCTATATGGCTTCTTATCTACCCTACCTGAGAGCTCTCAGCCGCTGCTGGGATCAAGACCCAATCTATTAAGTCCCCCACTCCTACTGGCCTAAAGCCGCTCACTCCGGGCACCATTCACTGCCGCAGCCTGGTGACGCCTATGAAGCCACGGGCTGTATTCTGGGAATAAGTGCGCCCAGTCTTTCCTGCATACTCCGGATACCTGACTTGGAGGCGATTTTGCCTCAGGTGGGAGCATTTGCTCTCCCGCTTCTGCTGGGGACAGAACGGGCTGCCCACAGTCACCAGAGCCCTGCAGGGATATTAGGAAGTGAGGTGGCTGCCATTTTGGATCCTGGTTCCCGGCCATCGCATGCTCTGTCTTCTGCCTTCAATAAGGTTTAATATAAATAAGTGTCCTGACGGCTGGACCGGGGTCACTACACTAAATTGAAGCATTTGCCTGGAGGTGAAACTACCTTCTATTTATATGGTACCACTATAATCTACTTCCTCTCAGTCTACATGCAGAGCCCAGTATCAAGTATCGTCTGAGTACAGCTCATTACACTCTGATTACAACCTCACAGTATATTATTTTGTGGATTTATTCACTGAATATATTTTTCCATTTGTCTCTCTGTGCTGAGTACTTCACGTCTGTGATCACGCTGACCTCTAGTGGAATTTCTCGCTCATTACTGTGTTATTTGAGTTGCATTACATCAGGTTTACTTGAAATTTTGTCTCGGATACCCCCGTCACCCCGACTAAGAATGTCATTTTGAACTGAGTCATCTTGATGTAACCTCCTGACAGCGTACTACTGCTACTTTTATTTATAGATCATTTGTATTTTCCTATCTCTGAGAGGTCAGTCTCTTTGGAGCCGGCTTATGGGGGTAATAATGAGATTATCGCTCGCTAGCAACTGTTTGCTGTCCTGCAATCAGATAGTCGCCGCCTAAGTTGGAGTGTATTTTCGCTTTGCAAGTGTGCAAACACTTTTGCAGCAGTCGGCACAAAAAATAAGATTTTACTCACCGGTAAATCTATTTCTCGTAGTCCGTAGTGGATGCTGGGAACTCCGAAAGGACCATGGGAATAGCGGCTCCGCAGGAGACTGGGCATAACTAAAGAAAGCTTTAGGTCACCTGGTGTGTACTGGCTCCTCCCACCATGACCCTCCTCCAAGCCTCAGTTAGGATACTGTGCCCGGACGAGCTGACATAATAAGGAAGGATTTTGAATCCCGGGTAAGACTCATACCAGCCACACCAATCACACCGTATAACTCGTGATACTATACCCAGTTTAACAGTATGAAATACAACTGAGCCTCTCAACAGATGGCTCAACAATAACCCTTTAGTTAACAATAACTATGTACAAGTATTGCAGACAATCCGCACTTGGGATGGGCGCCCAGCATCCACTATGGACTATGAGAAATAGATTTACCGGTGAGTAAAATCTTATTTTCTCTGATGTCCTAGTGGATGCTGGGAACTCCGAAAGGACCATGGGGATTATACCAAAGCTCCCAAATGGGCAGGAGAGTGCGGATGACTCTGCAGCACCGAATGAGAGAACTCCAGGTCCTCCTCAGCCAGGGTATCAAATTTGTAGAATTTAGCAAACGTGTTTGCCCCTGACCAAGTAGCAGCTCGGCAAAGTTGTAAAGCCGAGACCCCTCGGGCAGACCGCCCAAGATGAGCCCACTTTCCTCGTGGAGAGGGCTTTTACTGATTTAGGATGCGGCAGTCCAGCTGCAGAATGTGCCAGCTGAATTGTGCTACAAATCCAGCGAGCAATAGTCTGCTTAGAAGCAGGAGCACCCAGTTTGTTGGGTGCATACAGGATAAACAGCGAGTCAGTTTTCCTAACTCCAGCCGTCCTGGAAACATACATTTTCAAGGCCCTGACTACGTCCAGTAACTTGGAATCCTCCAAGTCCCTAGTAGCCGCAGGCACTACAATAGGTTGGTTGAAGTGAAAAGCTGATACCTCCTTAGGGAGAAACTGGGGACGAGTCCTCAATTCTGCCCTATCCATATGGAAAATCAGATAAGGGCTTTTATATGACAAAGCCGCCAATTCTGATACACGCCTGGCCGAAGCCAAGGCCAATAACATGACCACTTTTCACGTGAGATATTTTAGATCCACGGTTTTTAGTGGCTCAAACCAATGTGATTTTAAGAAACTCAACACCACGTTGAGATCCCAAGGTGCCACTGGAGGCACAAACGGGGCTGAATATGCAGCACTCCTTTTACAAATGTCTGAACTTCAGTAGAGAAGCTAGTTCTTTCTGGAAGAAAATCGACAGAGCCGAGATCTGTATCTTAATGGAGCCTAATTTTAGGCCCATAGTCACTCCTGCTTGTAGGAAATGCAGAAATCGACCTAGTTGAAATTCCTCTGTTGGGGCCTTTCTGGCCTCACACCAAGCAACATATTTCCGCCATATGCGGTGATAATGTTTTGCAGTTACATCTTTCCTGGCTTTAATCAGCGTAGGAATGACTTCCTCCGGAATGCCCTTTTCCTTTAGGATCCGGCGTTCAACCGCGATGCCGTCAAACGCAGCCGCCGTAAGTCTTGGAACAGACAGGGCCCCTGCTGCAGCAGGTCCTGTCTGAGCGGCAGAGGCCATGGGTCCTCTGATATAATTTCTTGAAGTTCTGGGTACCAAGCTCTTCTTGGCCAATCCGGAACCACGAGTATCGTTCTTACTCCTCGCCTTCTTATTATTCTCAGTACCTTTGGTATGAGAGGCAGAGGGGGGAACACATAAACCGACTGGTACACCCACGGTGTCACTAGAGCGTCCACAGCTATTGCCTGAGGGTCTCTTGACCTGGCGCAATATTTCTCTAATTTTTTTTTTGTTTAAGCGGGACGCCATCATGTCCACCTCTGGTCTTTCCCAACGGTTTACCATCAGTTGGAAGACTTCTGGATGAAGTCCCTACTCTCCCGGGTGGAGGTCGTGCCTGCTGAGGAAGTCTGCTTCCCAGTTATCCACTCCCGGAATGAACACTGCTGACAGTGCTAACACGTGATTTTTCGCCCATAGGAGAATCCTTGTGGCTTCTGCCATCGCCATCCTGCTTCTTGTGCCGCCCTTTCGGTTTACATGGGCGACTGCCGTAATGTTGTCTGATTGGATCAGTACCGGCTGGTTTTGAAGCAGAGGCCTTGCCTGACTCAGGGCATTGTAAATGGCCCTCAGTTCCAGAATATTTATGTGTAGGGAAGTCTCCTGACTTGACCAAAGTCCCTGGAAGTTTCTTCCCTGTGTGACTGCCCCCCAGCCTCAAAGGCTGGCATCCATGGTCACCAGGACCCAGTCCTATATGCCGAACCTGCGGCCCTCTTGAAGATGGGCACTCTGCAGCCACCACAGTAGAGATACCCTGGTCCTTGGAGACAGGGTTAGCAGCCGATGCATCTGAAGATGTGCTCCGGACCACTTGTCCAACAGGTCCCACTGAAAAGTTCTTGCATGGAACCTGCCGAATGGGATTGCTTCGTAGGAAGCTACCATTTTTCCCAGGACTCGCGTGCAATGATTCACCGATACCTGTTTTGGCTTCAGGAGGTCTCTGACTAGAGATGACAGCTCCGTGGCTTTCTCCTCCGGGAGAAACACTTTTTTCTGGTCTGTGTCCAGAACCATCCCCAGGAACAGTAGACGTGTCGTAGGAACCAGCTGTGACTTTGGACTGTTTAGAATCCAACCGTGCTGTTGTAGCACCTTCCAAAATAGTGCTACCCCGACTAACAACTGCTCCTTGGACCTCGCCTTTATAAGGAGATTGTCCTGGTACGGGATAATTAAAACAACCTTTTTTCGAAGGAGTGTCATCATTTCGGCCATTACCTTGGTAAACACCCTCGGTGCCATGTACAGTCCAAACGGCAGTGTCTGGACTTGGTAATGGCAATTCTGTACCACCAATCTGAGGTACTCCTGGTGAGGATGGTAAATGGGGATATGCAGGTAAGCATCCTTGATGTCCAGGGATACCATGTAATCCCCCTCGTCCAGGCTTGCAATAACCGCCCTGAGCGATTCCATCTTGAACTTGAATTTTTTTATGTATGTGTTCGAGGATTTTAAATATAAAATTGTGTCACACCGAACCATGCGGTTTCGGTACCCCAAGGTGTGTGGAATAGTAACCCCGTCCTTGTTGAAGTAGGGGCACCTTGAGTATTACCTGCTGGGAATACATCTTGTTAATTGCCTCTAGCACATCCTCCCTGCCTGAGGGAGTTGTCGGCAAGGCAGATTTGAGGAAACGGCGGGGGGGGGGAAGACATCTCGAATTCCAGCTTGTACCCCTGCAATACTTGAATGAAACAGGGATCCACCTGTGAGCGAGCCCACTGATCGCTGAAATTTTTGAGGCGGCCCCCCACCGTACCTGGCTACACCTGTGGAGCCCCCGCGTCATGATGTGGACTCACAGGGAGCGGGAGAAGAATTTTGATTCTGGGAACTGGCTGACTGGTGCAGCTTTTTCCCTCTTCCCTTGTCTCTTTGCAGAAAGGAAGCGCCTTTGACCCGCTTGCTTTTCTGAAGCCGAAAGGACTGTACCTGATAATACAGTGCTTTCTTAGTCTGTGAGGAAACCTGAGGTAAAAATATTTCTTTCCAGCTGTTGCTGTGGATACGAGGTCCCAGAGACCATCCCCAAATAATTCCTCACCCTTATAAGGCAGAATCTCTATGCGCCTTTTAAAGTCAGCATCACCTGTCCAGTGACAGGTCTCTAATACCCTCCTGACAGAATGGACATTACATTCATTTTGGATGCAAGCCGGCAAAATATCCCTCTGTGCATCCCTCATATATAAGACAACGTCTTTAATATGTTCTCATGTTAGCAAACTAGTATGTTTGACAGGGTCACCGACCATGCTGCAGCAGCACGATCTGCAGGTCTCAGTCTAGTACCTGAGTGTGTAAATACAGACTTCAGGATAGCCTCCTGCTTTTTATCAACAGGTACCTTCAAAGTGGCCGTTCCTAAGACGGCAGTGCCACCTTTTTTGACAACCGTGTGAGCGCCTTATCCACCCTAGGGGATATCTCCCAGCGTAAATTATCCTCTGGTGGGAAAGGGTACGCCATCAGTAACTTTTTAGAAATTACCAGTTTCTTATCGGGGGAACCCACGTTTTTCACACACTTCATTCATTCATCTGATGGGGGAACAAAACACTGCCTGCTTTTTCTCCCCAAACATAAAACCCATTTTTAGGGGTACTTGGGTTAATGTCAGAAATGTGTAACACATTTTTTATTGCCGGGATCAAGTCACGGATGTTCCTAGTGGATTGTGTATATGTCTCAACCTCGTCGACACTGGAGTCATACTTCGTGTCGACATCTGTGTCTGCCATCTGAGAGAGCGGGCGTTTTTGAGCCCCTGATGGCCTTTGAGACGCCTGGGCAGGTGCGGGCTGAGAAGCCGGCTGTCCCACAGCTGATACGTCATCCAGCCTTTTATGTAAGGAGTTGACACTGTCGGTTAATACCTTCCACCTATCCATCCACTCTGGTGTCGGCCCCACAGGGGGCGACATCACATTTATCGGCATCTGCTCCGTCACCATATAAGCCTCCTCATCAAACATGTCGACACAGCCGTACCGACACACCGCACACACACAGGGAATGCTCTGACTGAGGACAGGACCCCATAAAGCCCTTTGGGGAGACAGAGAGAGAGTATGCCAGCACACACCAGAGCGCTATATAATGCAGGGATTAACACTATAACTGAGTGAATTTTCCCCAATAGCTGCTTGTATATACAATATTGCGCCTAAATTTAGTGCCCCCCCTCTCTTTTTAACCCTTTGAGCCTGAAAACTACAGGGGAGAGCCTGGGGAGCTGTCTTCCAGCTGCACTGTGAAGAGAAAATGGCGCCAGTGTGCTGAGGGAGATAGCTCTGCCCCTTTTTCGCTGACTTTTCTCCCGCTTTTTTATGGATTCTGGCAGGGGTATTTATCACATATATAGCCTCTGGGGCTATATATTGTGATATATTTGCCAGCCAAGGTGTTTTTATTGCTTCTCAGGGCGCGCCCCCCCCCCAGCGCCCTGCACCCTCAGTGACCGGAGTATGAAGTGTGTATGAGGAGCAATGGCGCACAGCTGCAGTGCTGTGCGCTACAAGACAGGTGTCTTCTGCCGCCGATTTTCCGGACCTCTTCTTGCTTCTGGCTCTGTAAGGGGGAGGCGGCGCGGCTCCGGGACCGAACACCAAGGCCAGTTCCATGCGGTCGATCCCTCTGTCCAGTAGCCAAAGAAGCCCAAGCTAGCTGCAAGCAGGTAGGTTCGCTTCTTCTCCCCTTAGTCCCTCGTTGCAGTGAGCCTGTTGCCAGCAGGTCTCACTGAAAATAAAAAACCTAATATATATACTTTCTTTTTAGAAGCTCAGGAGAGCCCCTAGTGTGCATTCAGCCTCGGCCGGGCACAAAAATCTAACTGAGGCTTGGAGGAGGGTCATGGTGGGAGGAGCCAGTGCACACCAGGTGACCTAAAGATTTCTTTAGTTGTGCCCAGTCTCCTGCGGAGCCGCTATTCCCATGGTCCTTTCAGAGTTCCCAGCATCCACTAGGACGTCAGTGAAAAGGTTGTTGCAATTTCTGAGTAGCTCTGGACTTACTCAGCGGCTGCGATCTCTTCAGACTTTTTGGTCCTGGAATTGACATCAGACACCCGCCATGCAAACGCTCAAAGAAAACAGTCAGTTGACACCCATAAACACCCTCTTTCTGTCAATCACCTTGCGATCGGCTGTTCGAATGGATTCTACGTTAAATACCATTGCCCAGCACCAATCCTTTTTGTACCCGTACGACTCGCCTGCGCCCTGCGGTGCATACACGTGTGCAATTTTGATGAGTTTTAACCTGATCGCAGCGCTGAAAAAAGTTGCTAGCGAGCGATCAACCTGGAATGACCCCCCATGACTGCAATTTTTTTTAAAAGGTACCAAATTGACCCCACCCGTCCATCTCTTTGGTACCTCAAATTCAGGTGGTCCTTCTGAGACCGCTACAACTTCATCTGCTTCTAGTTGTCAGTTTGATAGTCTGAAGCCCAGCTGTAATGGCTGAAGACGTCTTAAGACACTCTAGATGGTCCTGTTACTCTACGCTCTATACATTCTATGTTATCTAGATTTAGGGACTGAAATAACCTCAGAACTTAGCTCTAACATTCAAGCTTTGAGGTCTGGTATCCGTGAGATTGGCACTCGTACAGACTAAGATGAAAGAGATTGTTGCGTCTCACAATGATCTGATTTCAGCACATGACACCCTTCAGGAAGACCCGGTCTCTATTCGTGATAAAGTCATTGATTTAGAAGACAGGTCTCGGAGAAATAATATAAGAATAATGGGCGTTCCGGATTCTGCTACAAATGCTGAGCTTTATGATTATGCCACGGTTCTCTTTTCAGAAACTTTCACCGAAGGCTTCTGCCGCGGACCTTCTTATTGATAGGATCCATAGACTCCCAAAATCCAAACAGGCCCCTATCCATGGAATGATGGACACTGCTCAGGGTCCACTTATTTCATATTAAAGAACGCATTCTACAGGCTGCTTTGTATTCCTCATTCACAACTGAGTGCCTGAATAATCTGCAGATATTTCTGGATATTTCTCCTGTGATACTGGCCAAAAGGCGTCTATTCCAACCCAAGGAAATGTGCAATACAAATGGGGCTTTCCTACTAAGAATATTGTAATGCGAAACGGAGCCTTCACAGTGATACCTTCACCCGAGGATGGCCCTGCTATTCTGAAAAAGTGGGACATTCCTGTTGACAGTCCTTCATGATACTTTACCTAAACCAATCCCGGAGGAGTTGTCTTCCGTCTTTAAGTAATATGATAAAGGAGTAAGACTGTTAGAGACACTCAGAGTTTGTTTCCTGCTGTAACATGTGCCAACTGGGACTAAGTTACTGGGCATGGATCTATTTTTGGGCCAGATTTATTTGCTCTTGTTATGGGTATAAAATGTATATTTTTATCTTTATTTCCTGTGCTATATAATTGCTATATGGTCTGATAATCTTTCCACTGTTACGTTTCATAATACCTTTCTAGAATGTTTGGGTGTTCAGGTAAAGCATGACTGATTCATGTAACATCCTGTTGCCCTTATAACGGTTTTGGTAGTACCTAAATTGGATATCAGGCCATGGCCCTCATTCCGAGTTGATCGCTCGCAAGGCGATTTTAGCAGAGTTACACACGCTAAGCCGCCGCCTACTGGGAGTGAATCTAAACTTCTTAAATGTGCGACCGATGTATGCGCAATATTGCGATCACAAACGAGTTAGCAGTTTCTGAGTAGCTTCAGACTTACTCTGCCTGTGCGATCAGTTCTGTGCTTTTCGGTCCCGGCTGACGTCATAAACACACCCAGCGTTCGCCCAAGCACTCCCACCGTTTCTCCGGCCACTCCTGCGTTTTTTCCGGAAACGGTAGCGGTTTCAGCCACACGCCCCTAAAACGCCGTACATCCGCCCAGTAACACCCATTTCCTGTCAATCACAATGCGATCGTCGGAGCGAAGAAAAAGCCGTGAGTAAAAATACTTTCTTCAAAGTAAAGTTACTTGGCGCATGCGCAGTGCGAACATTGCGCATGCGCACTAAGAGAATTCTCACTGCGATGCGATGAAAAATACCGAGCGAACAACTCGGAATGAGGGCCTATGTTCTAGGCTTTTACCTCCTTTGGATATATTGGTTACATTGAGATTTGATATTTCTTTGTACAATTGTTACTATGATGACTAGATTTTGCCCTCTCGTATGGCTACTTGGGGTAGTTGGTGGGTTTCCCTTTTAAGTCCAATGGCCACCTTTTTCTACCTTTCTGTCACAGTACCCTAGTGACGGAATCTCTAGCTCCTTTATGGACACTATTTCTGATTGTCTCCCATTTTTGTTCCCTATTTTATTCATTTTTTTCTGTTATTTGATAGTGTGAAGTATGCACATGTCCTACAGACTCTATTGGACTCTACACAGATGATCCTAGATGTTTCATATGGTAGACTTACCATTGTTAACTCTCTTTCTGCGAGGTTCATTGGTTCCACAGGAAAAATAAGAATTTACTTACCGATAATTCTATTTCTCGTAGTCCGTAGTGGATGCTGGGAACTCCGTAAGGACCATGGGGAATAGCGGCTCCGCTACTACAAATCCAACGAGCAATAGTCTGCTTAGAAGCAGGAGCACCCAGCTTGTTGGGTGCATACAGTATAAACAGCGAGTCAGATTTTCTGACTCCAGCCGTCCTGGAAACATATATTTTCAGGGCCCTGACAACGTCCAGCAACTTGGAGTTCTCCAAGTCCTAGTAGCCGCAGGCACCACAATAAGTTGGTTCAGGTGAAACGCTGAAACCACCTTAGGGAGAAACTGAGGACGAGTCCTCAATGCCGTCCTGTCCGAACGGAAAATCAGATAAGGGCTTTTACAGGATAAAGCCGCCAATTCTGACCCGCGCCTGGCCCAGGCCAGGGCCAACAGCATGACCACTTTCCATGTGAGATATTTTAGCTCCACAGATTTAAGTGGTTCAACCAATGTGACTTTTGGAACCCAAAACTACATTGAGATCCCAAGGTGCCACTGGAGGCACAAAAAGAGGCTGTATATACAGTACCCCTTTTACAACCGTCTGAACTTCAGGGACTGAAGCTAGTTCTTTTTGGAAGAAAATTGACAGGACCGAAATTTGAACCTCAATGGATCCCAATTTCAGGTCCATAGACACTCCTGTTTGCAGGAAATGTAGGAATCGATCCAGTTGAAATTCCTCCTTCGGGCCTTACTGGCCTCGCACCACGCAACATATTATCGCCAAATGCGGTGATAATGTTTTGCGGTTACATCCTTCCTGGCTTTGATCAGGATAGGGATGACTTCATCTGGAATGCCTTTTCCCTTCAGGATCCAGCGTTCAACCGCCATGCCGTCAAACGCAGCCGCGGTAAGTCTCGGACAGACAGGGTCCTTGCTGGAGCAGGTCCCTTCTCAGAGGTAGAGGCCACGGATCCTCCGTGAGCATCTCTTGAAGTTCCGGTTACCAAGTCCTTCTTGGCCAATCCGGAGCCACAAATATAGTGCTTACTCCTCTCCATCTTATAATTCTCAGTACCTTGGGTATGAGAGGCAGAGGAGGGAACACATACACTTACTGGTACACCCACGGTGTTACCAGAGCGTCTACAGCTATTGCCTGAGGGTCCCTTGACCTGGCGCAATACCTGTCGAGTTTTTCCCAATGGTTTATAATCATGTGTAAGACTTCAGTATGAAGTCCCCATTCTCCCGGGTGGAGGTCGTGTCTGCTGAGGAAGACTGCTTCCCAGTTGCCCACTCCCGGAATGAATACCGCTGACAGTGCTAGCACTGCCATTGCCCTCCTGCTTCTTGTGCCACCCTGTCTGTTTACATGGGTGACTGCCGTGATGTTGTCCGACTGGATCAACACCTGCTGACCCTGAAGCAGAGGTCTTGCTAAGCTTAGAGCATTGTAAATGGCCCTTAGCTTCAGGATATTTATGTGAGGTGATGCCTCCAGGCTTGACCATAAGCCCTGGAAATTCCTTCCCTGTGTGACTGCTCCCCAGCCTCGCAGGCTGGCATCCATGGTCACCAGGACCCAGTCCTGAATGCCGAATCTGCGGCCCTCTAGAAGATGAGCACTCTGCAACCACCACAGGAGGGACACCCTTGTCCTTGGAGACAGGGTTATCCGCTGATGCATCTGAGGATGCGACCAGGACCATTCGTCCAGCCGGTCCCACTGAAAAGTTCTTGCGTGGAATCTGCCGAATGGGATTGCTTCGTAGGAAGCCACCATTTTTTCCAGAACCCTCGTGCATGGATGCACTGAGACTTGGCTCGGTTTTAGGAGGTTCCTGACTAGCTCGGACAACTCCCCGGCTTTCTCCTCCGGGAGAAACACCTTTCTCTGGACTGTGTCCAGGATCATCCCTAGGAACAGAAGACGAGTCGTCGGAACCAGCTGTGATTTTGGAACATTGAGAATCCAACCGTGCTGCCGCAACACTACCTGAGATAGTGCTACACCGACCTCCAACTGTTCTCTTGACCTTACCCTTATCAGGAGATCGTCCAAGTAAGGGATAACAAAAAACTCCCTTCCTTCGAAGGAGTATCATCATTTCGGCCATTACCTTGGTAAAGACCCGGGGTGCCGCGGACCATCCAAACGGCAGCGTCTGAAACTGATAGTGACAGTTCTGTACCATAAACCTGAGGTACCCTTGGTGAGAAGGGTAAATTGGGACATGAAGGTAAGCATCCTTGATGTCCAGAGACACCATGTAGTCCCCTTCTTCCAGGTTCGCAATCACTGCTCTGAGTGACTCCATCTTGAATTTGAACTTCTGTATGTAAGTGTTCAAGGATTTTAGATTTAAAATCGGTCTCACCGAGCCGTCCGGCTTCGGTACCACAACAGTGTGGAATAATACCCCTTTCCTTGTTGCAGGAGGGGTACCTTGATTATCACCTGCTGGGAATACAGCTTGTGAATGGCTTCCAAAACTGCCTCCCTGTCGGAGGGAGACGTCGGTAAAGCCGACTTTAGGGAACGGCGAGGGGGAGACGTCTCGAATTCCAATTTGTGCCCCTGAGATACCACCTGAAGGATCCAGGGGTCTACTTGCGAGTGAGCACACTGCGCGCTGAAATTCTTGAGACGGGCCCCCACCGTGCCTGAGTCCGCTAGTAAAGCCCCGGCGTCATGCTGAGGGCTTGGCAGAGGCGGGAGAGGGCTTCTGTTCCTGGGAACTGGCTGATTTCTGCAGCCTTTTTCCTCTCCCTCTGTCACGGGGCAGAAGTGAGGAACCTTTTGCCCGCTTGCCCTATGGAAAACGAAAGGACTGCGCCTGATCTTATGGTGAGAGGCGACCTGGGGTAAAAACGTGGAATTCCCAGCTGTTGCCGTGGCCACCAGGTCTGAAAGACCGACCCCAAATAACTCCTTTCCTTTATAAGGCAGCACTTCCATATGCCGTTTGGAATCCGCATCACCTGACCACTGTCGTGTCCATAACCCTCTTCTGGCAGAAATGGACAGCGCACTTACTCTTAATGCCAGTCGGCAAATATTCTGCTGTGCATCACGCATATATAGAAATGCATCTTTTAAATGCTCTATAGGCAATAATATACTGTCCCTATCTAGGGCATCAATATTTTCAGTCAGGGAATCCCACCACGCCAACCCAGCACTGCACATCCAGGCTGAGGAGTTAGCTGGTCGCAGTATAACACCAGTATGTGTGTAAATACATTTTAGGATACCCTCCTGCTTTCTATCAGCAGGATCCTTAAGGGCGGCCATCTCAGGAGAGGGTAGAGCCCCTTGTTTTGACAAGCGTGTGAGCGCTTTATCCACCCTAGGGGGTGTTTCCCAACGCACCCTAACCTCTGGCGGGAAAGGGTATATGCTAATAACTTTTTAGAAATTATCAGTTTTTATCGGGGGAAACCCACGCTTCATCACACACCTCATTTAATTTCTCAGATTCAGGAAAACTACAGGTAGTTTTTCCTCACCGAACATAATACCCCTTTTTGGTGGTACTCGTATTATCAGAAATGTGTAAAACATTTTTCATTGCCCCAATCATGTAACGTGTGGCCCTACTGGAAGTCACATTTGTCTCTTCACTGTCGACACTGGAGTCAGAATCCGTGTCGGCGTGTGTATCTGCCATCTGAGGTAACGGGCGCTTTAGAGCCCCTGACGCAGGGCCGGCGCTACCCGCTCAGCAAGGTCTGCAAAGCAGGGAGGCGCTGGGCAAGAGAGGCGCTCTCCCCGCTCTGCAGACTTGCTGATGCGCAGGGCTGTCACACTGACGGGCAGCAGCAGCGCAGGCAGCAGCTCTTAGTTCAGTCAGTGTGAGGATTTCCTGTATCAGGGCCCTTCAGTCTCCTCTTTGCTCCTCCCGCTGCACGTCAAGCTAAAGGCCGACAGCAGCGTCCCTGCCCACCCCTGTTCCCTCCCCCTGACTCTGAAGATCCACTCCCTCTCTCCCCCTCCCCTCCGTGGAATCACTTCACTAAAACCAGGAAGTCACGTGGTGCACTTGCCTGTGTGCACCGTGAAGTGATGGAGGAGCCTGACAGGAGTAGAGGAGCAGCCACACCACAGGCACAGAGTGTAAGTGTAATATTAATGTGTGTGGTGTGCAGGGCTGGGCTGGGGGGGGGGAAGTATAGGTGTAATAATGTCTGTGCTGGGGGGGGGGGGGGGGGAGTATAGGTGTAATAATGTCTGTGCTGGGGGGGGAAGTATAGGTGTAATAATGTCTGTGCTGGGGGGGGGGAGTATAGGTGTAATAATGTCTGTGCTGGGGGGGGGGGGAGTATAGGTGTAATAATGTCTGTGCTGGGGGGGGAAGTATAGGTGTAATAATGTCTGTGCTGGGGGGGGGGAGTATAGGTGTAATAATGTCTGTGCTGGGGGGGGGGGGGAGTATAGGTGTAATAATGTGTGTGCTGGGGGGGGGGGAGTATAGGTGTAATAATGTCTGTGCTGGGGGGGAGTATAGGTGTAATAATGTGTGTGCTGGGGGGGAGTATAGGTATAATAATGTGTGTGCTGGGGAGGGGGGGAGTATAGGTATAATAATGTGTGTGCTGGGGAGGGGGGGAGTATAGGTATAATAATGTGTGTGCTGGGGAGGGGGGGAGTATAGGTATAATAATGTGTGTGCTGGGGGGGGGGGGGAGTATAGGTGTAATAATGTCTGTGCTGGGGGGGGAAGTATAGGTGTAATAATGTCTGTGCTGGGGGGGAGTGTAGCTGTAATAATGTGTGTGCTGGGGGGGGGGGGGAGGGGAGTATAGGTGTAATAATGTCTGTGCTGGGGGGGGGGGGGAGTGTAGGTGTAATAATGTCTGTGCTGGGGAGGGGGGGAGTATAGGTGTAATAATGTGTGTGCTGGGGGGTGGGGGGGGAGTATAGGTGTAATAATGTGTGTGCTGGGGAGGGGGGGAGTATAGGTGTAATAATGTGTGTGCTGGGGGGGGGGAGTATAGGTGTAATAATGTGTGTGCTGGGGGGGGGGAGTATAGGTGTAATAATGTGTGTGCTGGGGGGGGGGGGGGAGTATAGGTGTAATAATGTGTGTGCTGGGGGGGGGAGTATAGGTGTAATAATGTGTGTGCTGGGGGGGGGGGGAGTATAGGTGTAATAATGTGTGTGCTGGGGGGGAGTATAGGTATAATAATGTGTGTGCTGGGGGGGAGTATAGGTGTAATAATGTCTGTGCTGGGGAGGGGGGGGGGGAGTATAGGTGTAATAATGTGTGTGCTGGGGGGGAGTATAGGTATAATAATGTGTGTGCTGGGGGGGAGTATAGGTGTAATAATGTCTGTGCTGGGGAGGGGGGGGGAGTATAGGTGTAATAATGTGTGTGCTGGGGGGGAGTATAGGTGTAATAATGTCTGTGCTGGGGAGGGGGGGGGAGTATAGGTGTAATAATGTGTGTGCTGGGGGGTGGAGTATAGGTGTAATAATGTCTGTGCTGGGGGGGAGTATAGGTGTAATAATGTGTGTGCTGGGGAGGAGGGGAGTATAGGTATAATAATGTGTGTGCTGGGGGGGGAGTATAGCTGTAATAATGTGTGTGCTGGGGGGGGGGGAGGGGAGTATAGGTGTAATAATGTCTGTGCTGGGGGGGGGGGAGTGTAGGTGTAATAATGTCTGTGCTGGGGAGGGGGGGAGTATAGGTGTAATAATGTGTGTGCTGGGGGGGGGGGGGAGTATAGGTGTAATAATGTGTGTGCTGGGGAGGGGGGGAGTATAGGTGTAATAATGTGTGTGCTGGGGGGGGGGGAGTATAGGTGTAATAATGTGTGTGCTGGGGGGGGGGAGTATAGGTGTAATAATGTGTGTGCTGGGGGGGGGGAGTATAGGTGTAATAATGTGTGTGCTGGGGGGGGGAGTATAGGTGTAATAATGTGTGTGCTGGGGGGGGGGGGGAGTATAGGTGTAATAATGTGTGTGCTGGGGGGGAGTATAGGTATAATAATGTGTGTGCTGGGGGGGAGTATAGGTGTAATAATGTCTGTGCTGGGGAGGGGGGGGGGAGTATAGGTGTAATAATGTGTGTGCTGGGGGGGAGTATAGGTATAATAATGTGTGTGCTGGGGGGGAGTATAGGTGTAATAATGTCTGTGCTGGGGAGGGGGGGGGAGTATAGGTGTAATAATGTGTGTGCTGGGGGGGAGTATAGGTGTAATAATGTCTGTGCTGGGGAGGGGGGGGGAGTATAGGTGTAATAATGTGTGTGCTGGGGGGGGGGAGTATAGGTGTAATAATGTCTGTGCTGGGGGGGAGTATAGGTGTAATAATGTGTGTGCTGGGGAGGAGGGGAGTATAGGTATAATAATGTGTGTGCTGGGGGGGGGAGTATAGGTGTAATAATGTGTGTGCTGGGGAGGGGGGGGGGGAGTATAGGTGTAATAATGTGTGTGCTGGGGAGGGGGGGAGTATAGGTGTAATAATGTGTGTGCTGGGGAGGAGGGGAGTATAGGTATAATAATGTGTGTGCTGGGGGGGAGTATAGGTGTAATAATGTCTGTGCTGGGGGGGGGGGGGGAGTATAGGTATAATAATGTGTGTGCTGGGGGGGAGTATAGGTATAATAATGTGTGTGCTGGGGGGGAGTATAGGTGTAATAATGTCTGTGCTGGGGGGGGGAGTATAGGTATAATAATGTGTGTGCTGGGGGGGAGTATAGGTATAATAATGTGTGTGCTGGGTGGGAGTATAGGTGTAATAATGTCTGTGCTGGGGGGGGGGGGGGGGGAGTATAGGTATAATAATGTGTGTGCTGGGGGGGGAGTATAGGTATAATAATGTGTGTGCTGGGGGGGAGTATAGGTGTAATAATGTCTGTGCTGGGGGGGGGGGGAGTATAGGTATAATAATGTGTGTGCTGGGGGGGAGTATAGGTATAATAATGTGTGTGCTGGGGGGGAGTATAGGTGTAATAATGTGTGTGCTGGGGGGGGAGTATAGGTATAATAATGTGTGTGCTGGGGAGGGGGGGGAGTATAGGTATAATAATGTGTGTGCTGGGGGGGGGGAGTGTAGGTGTAATAATGTGTGTGCTGGGGGGGGGGGGAGTGTAGGTGTAATAATGTCTGTGCTGGGGGGGAGTATAGGTATAATAATGTGTGTGCTGGGGGGGGGGGGGGAGTGTAGGTGTAATAATGTGTGTGCTGGGGGGGGGGGGAGTGTAGGTGTAATAATGTGTGTGCTGGGGAGGGGGGGAGTGTAGGTGTAATAATGTGTGTGCTGGGGGGGGAGGGGGGGAGTATAGGTGTAATAATGTGTGTGCTGGGGGGGGGGGGGAGTATAGGTGTAATAATGTGTGTGCTGGGGGGGGGAGTGTAGGTGTAATAATGTGTGTGCTGGGGGGGGGGGAGTGTAGGTGTAATAATGTGTGTGCTGGGGGGGGAGGGGGGGAGTATAGGTGTAATAATGTGTGTGCTGGGGGGGGGGAGTATAGGTGTAATAATGTGTGTGCTGGGGGGGGGAGTGTAGGTGTAATAATGTGTGTGCTGGGGGGGGGGGGGAGTGTAGGTGTAATAATGTGTGTGCTGGGGGGGGAGGGGGGGAGTATAGGTGTAATAATGTGTGTGCTGGGGAGGAGGGGAGTATAGGTATAATAATGTGTGTGCTGGGGGGGAGTATAGGTGTAATAATGTCTGTGCTGGGGGGGAGTATAGGTGTAATAATGTCTGTGCTGGGGGGGAGTATAGGTATAATAATGTGTGTGCTGGGGGGGGGGGGAGTGTAGGTGTAATAATGTGTGTGCTGGGGGGGGGGGAGTGTAGGTGTAATAATGTGTGTGCTGGGGAGGGGGGGAGTGTAGGTGTAATAATGTGTGTGCTGGGGGGGGAGGGGGGGAGTATAGGTGTAATAATGTGTGTGCTGGGGGGGGGGAGTATAGGTGTAATAATGTGTGTGCTGGGGGGGGGGGGAGTGTAGGTGTAATAATGTGTGTGCTGGGGGGGGGGGGGAGTGTAGGTGTAATAATGTGTGTGCTGGGGGGGGAGGGGGGGAGTATAGGTGTAATAATGTGTGTGCTGGGGGGGGGGAGTATAGGTGTAATAATGTGTGTGCTGGGGGGGGGGGAGTGTAGGTGTAATAATGTGTGTGCTGGGGGGGGGGGGGGGAGTGTAGGTGTAATAATGTGTGTGCTGGGGGGGGGAGGGGGGGAGTATAGGTGTAATAATGTGTGTGCTGGGGAGGAGGGGAGTATAGGTATAATAATGTGTGTGCTGGGGGGGAGTATAGGTGTAATAATGTCTGTGCTGGGGGGGAGTATAGGTGTAATAATGTCTGTGCTGGGGGGGAGTATAGGTATAATAATGTGTGTGCTGGGGGGGGGGGGGGGGAGTATAGGTATAATAATGTGTGTGCTGGGGGGGAGTATAGGTGTAATAATGTGTGTGCTGGGGAGGAGGGGAGTATAGGTATAATAATGTGTGTGCTGGGGGGGAGTATAGGTGTAATAATGTCTGTGCTGGGGGGGCGGGGGGGGAGTATAGGTATAATAATGTGTGTGCTGGGGGGGAGTATAGGTGTAATAATGTCTGTGCTGGGGGGGAGTATAGGTATAATAATGTGTGTGCTGGGGGGGGGAGTATAGGTGAAATAATGTCTGTGCTGGGGGGGGAAGTATAGGTGTAATAATGTCTGTGCTGGGGGGGGGGAGTATAGGTGTAATAATGTCTGTGCTGGGGGGGAGTATAGGTGTAATAATGTGTGTGCTGGGGGGGGGGGAGTATAGGTGTAATAATGTCTGTGCTGGGGGGGAGTATAGGTGTAATAATGTGTGTGCTG
The DNA here is from genome assembly GCF_028390025.1 of Pseudophryne corroboree. NCBI lineage: Eukaryota > Metazoa > Chordata > Amphibia > Anura > Myobatrachidae > Pseudophryne > Pseudophryne corroboree. The sequence goes on along the minus strand of NW_026967503.1, from coordinate 258,470 downwards.
GGGGGGAGTATAGGTATAATAATGTGTGTGCTGGGGAGGGGGGGAGTATAGGTATAATAATGTGTGTGCTGGGGAGGAGGGGAGTATAGGTGTAATAATGTCTGTGCTGGGGAGGGGGGGAGTATAGGTATAATAATGTGTGTGCTGGGGGGGGGGGGGGAGTATAAGTGTAATAATGTCTGTGCTGGGGGGGGGGGGAGTGTAGCTGTAATAATGTGTGTGCTGGGGGGGGGGGGAGTATAGGTGAAATAATGTCTGTGCTGGGGGGGGGGGAGTGTAGGTGTAATAATGTCTGTGCTGGGGAGGGGGGGAGTATAGGTGTAATAATGTGTGTGCTGGGGGGGGGGGGGGGAGTATAGGTGTAATAATGTGTGTGCTGGGGGGGGGGAGTATAGGTGTAATAATGTGTGTGCTGGGGGGGGGGGGGAGTATAGGTGTAATAATGTGTGTGCTGGGGGGGGGGTATAGGTGTAATAATGTGTGTGCTGGGGGGGGGGGGGGGGAGTATAGGTGTAATAATGTGTGTGCTGGGGGGGAGTATAGGTATAATAATGTGTGTGCTGGGGGGGAGTATAGGTGTAATAATGTCTGTGCTGGGGAGGGGGGGGGGGAGTATAGGTGTAATAATGTGTGTGCTGGGGGGGAGTATAGGTATAATAATGTGTGTGCTGGGGGGGAGTATAGGTGTAATAATGTCTGTGCTGGGGAGGGGGGGGGGAGTATAGGTGTAATAATGTGTGTGCTGGGGGGGAGTATAGGTGTAATAATGTCTGTGCTGGGGAGGGGGGGGGAGTATAGGTGTAATAATGTGTGTGCTGGGGGGGGGGGAGTATAGGTGTAATAATGTCTGTGCTGGGGGGGAGTATAGGTGTAATAATGTGTGTGCTGGGGAGGAGGGGAGTATAGGTATAATAATGTGTGTGCTGGGGGGGGGAGTATAGGTGTAATAATGTGTGTGCTGGGGAGGGGGGGGGGGAGTATAGGTGTAATAATGTGTGTGCTGGGGAGGGGGGGAGTATAGGTGTAATAATGTGTGTGCTGGGGAGGAGGGGAGTATAGGTATAATAATGTGTGTGCTGGGGGGGGGAGTATAGGTGTAATAATGTCTGTGCTGGGGGGGGGGGGGAGTATAGGTATAATAATGTGTGTGCTGGGGGGGAGTATAGGTATAATAATGTGTGTGCTGGGGGGGAGTATAGGTGTAATAATGTCTGTGCTGGGGGGGGGGAGTATAGGTATAATAATGTGTGTGCTGGGGGGGAGTATAGGTATAATAATGTGTGTGCTGGGGGGGAGTATAGGTGTAATAATGTCTGTGCTGGGGGGGGGGGGGGGAGTATAGGTATAATAATGTGTGTGCTGGGGGGAGTATAGGTATAATAATGTGTGTGCTGGGGGGGAGTATAGGTGTAATAATGTCTGTGCTGGGGGGGGGGGGGAGTATAGGTATAATAATGTGTGTGCTGGGGGGGGAGTATAGGTATAATAATGTGTGTGCTGGGGGGGAGTATAGGTGTAATAATGTGTGTGCTGGGGGGGGAGTATAGGTATAATAATGTGTGTGCTGGGGGGGGGGGGAGTATAGGTATAATAATGTGTGTGCTGGGGGGGGGGAGTGTAGGTGTAATAATGTGTGTGCTGGGGGGGGGGGGGAGTGTAGGTGTAATAATGTCTGTGCTGGGGGGGAGTATAGGTATAATAATGTGTGTGCTGGGGGGGGGGGGAGTGTAGGTGTAATAATGTGTGTGCTGGGGGGGGGGGAGTGTAGGTGTAATAATGTGTGTGCTGGGGAGGGGGGGAGTGTAGGTGTAATAATGTGTGTGCTGGGGGGGGAGGGGGGGAGTATAGGTGTAATAATGTGTGTGCTGGGGGGGGGGAGTGTAGGTGTAATAATGTGTGTGCTGGGGGGGGAGGGGGGGAGTATAGGTGTAATAATGTGTGTGCTGGGGGTGGGGAGTATAGGTGTAATAATGTGTGTGCTGGGGGGGGGGGAGTGTAGGTGTAATAATGTGTGTGCTGGGGGGGGGGAGTGTAGGTGTAATAATGTGTGTGCTGGGGGGGGGAGGGGGGGAGTATAGGTGTAATAATGTGTGTGCTGGGGAGGAGGGGAGTATAGGTATAATAATGTGTGTGCTGGGGGGGGGAGTATAGGTGTAATAATGTCTGTGCTGGGGGGGAGTATAGGTGTAATAATGTCTGTGCTGGGGGGGAGTATAGGTATAATAATGTGTGTGCTGGGGGGGGGGGAGTATAGGTATAATAATGTGTGTGCTGGGGGGGAGTATAGGTGTAATAATGTGTGTGCTGGGGAGGAGGGGAGTATAGGTATAATAATGTGTGTGCTGGGGGGGAGTATAGGTGTAATAATGTCTGTGCTGGGGGGGGGGGGAGTATAGGTATAATAATGTGTGTGCTGGGGGGGAGTATAGGTGTAATAATGTCTGTGCTGGGGGGGAGTATAGGTATAATAATGTGTGTGCTGGGGGGGGGGGAGTATAGGTGAAATAATGTGTGTGCTGGGGGGGGAGTATAGGTGTAATAATGTCTGTGCTGGGGGGGGGGGGAGTATAGGTATAATAATGTGTGTGCTGGGGGGGAGTATAGGTGTAATAATGTCTGTGCTGGGGGGGAGTATAGGTATAATAATGTGTGTGCTGGGGGGGAGTATAGGTGTAATAATGTCTGTGCTGGGGGGGGGGGGGGGAGTATAGGTATAATAATGTGTGTGCTGGGGGGGAGTATAGGTGTAATAATGTCTGTGCGTGGGGGGAGTATAGGTATAATAATGTGTGTGCTGGGGGGGGGGAGTATAGGTATAATAATGTCTGTGCTGGGGGGGAGTATAGGTATAATAATGTGTGTGCTGGGGGGGAGTATAGGTATAATAATGTGTGTGCTGGGGGGGGGGGAGTATAGGTATAATAATGTGTGTGCTGGGGAGGAGGGGAGTATAGGTATAATAATGTGTGTGCTGGGGGGGAGTATAGGTGTAATAATGTCTGTGCTGGGGGGGGGGGGGGAGTATAGGTATAATAATGTGTGTGCTGGGGGGGAGTATAGGTATAATAATGTCTGTGCTGGGGGGGAGTATAGGTATAATAATGTGTGTGCTGGGGGGGGGGGGGGGAGTATAGGTACAATAATGTGTGTGCTGGGGGGGAGTATAGGTATAATAATGTGTGTGCTGGGGGGGGAGTATAGGTGTAATAATGTGTGTGCTGGGGAGGGGGGGGAGTATAGGTGTAATAATGTGTGTGCTGGGGAGGGGGGGAGTATAGGTGTAATAATGTGTGTGCTGGGGAGGGGTGGAGTATAGGTGTAATAATGTGTGTGCTGGGGAGGGGGGGAGTATAGGTATAATAATGTGTGTGCTGGGGGGGGGGGAGGAGTATAGGTATAATAATGTGTGTGCTGGGGGGGAGTATAGGTGTAATAATGTCTGTGCTGGGGGGGAGTATAGGTGTAATAATGTGTGTGCTGGGGGGGGGGGGGGGAGTATAGGTGAAATAATGTCTGTGCTGGGGAGGGGGGGAGTATAGGTATAATAATGTCTGTGCTGGGGGGGGGAGTATAGGTATAATAATGTGTGTGATGGGGAGGGGGGGAGTATAGGTATAATAATGTGTGTGCTGGGGAGGGGGAGGGAGTATAGGTGTAATAATGTGTGTGCTGGGGGGGAGTATAGGTGTAATAATGTCTGTGCTGGGGGGGAGTATAGGTATAATAATGTGTGTGCTGGGGGGGGGGGGAGTATAGGTATAATAATGTGTGTGCTGGGGGGGAGTATAGGTATAATAATGTGTGTGCTGGGGAGGGGGGGAGTATAGGTGTAATAATGTGTGTGCTGGGGGGGAGTATAGGTATAATAATGTGTGTGCTGGGGGGGGGGGAGTATAGGTATAATAATGTGTGTGCTGGGGGGGAGTATAGGTGTAATAATGTCTGTGCTGGGGGGAGTATAGGTGTAATAATGTGTGTGCTGGGGGGGGGGGGGGGAGTATAGGTGAAATAATGTCTGTGCTGGGGAGGGGGGGGGAGTATAGGTATAATAATGTCTGTGCTGGGGGGGGGAGTATAGGTATAATAATGTGTGTGATGGGGAGGGGGGGAGTATAGGTATAATAATGTGTGTGCTGGGGAGGAGGGGAGTGTAGGTGTAATAATGTGTGTGCTGGGGAGGGGGGGAGTATAGGTGTAATAATGTGTGTGCTGGGGAGGAGGGGAGTATAGGTATAATAATGTGTGTGCTGGGGAGGGGGGGAGTATAGGTGTAATAATGTGTGTGCTGGGGAGGAGGGGAGTATAGGTGTAATAATGTGTGTGCTGGGGAGGAGGGGAGTATAGGTATAATAATGTGTGTGCTGGGGAGGAGGGAGTATAGGTGTAATAATGTGTGTGCTGGGGAGGGGGGGAGTATAGGTGTAATAATGTGTGTGATGGGGAGGAGGGGAGTATAGGTGTAATAATGTGTGTGCTGGGGAGGGGGGGAGTATAGGTGTAATAATGTGTGTGCTGGGGAGGGGGGGAGTATAGGTGTAATAATGTGTGTGCTGGGGAGGAGGGGAGTATAGGTGTAATAATGTGTGTGCTGGGGAGGAGGGGAGTATAGGTATAATAATGTGTGTGCTGGGGAGGGGGGGGGAGTATAGGTGTAATAATGTGTGTGCTGGGGAGGAGGGGAGTATAGGTATAATAATGTGTGTGCTGGGGAGGAGGGAGTATAGGTGTAATAATGTGTGTGCTGGGGAGGAGGGGAGTATAGGTATAATAATGTGTGTGCTGGGGGGGGGGAGTATAGGTATAATAATGTGTGTGCTGGGGGGGGGGGGAGTATAGGTATAATAATGTGTGTGCTGGGGGGGGGGGAGTATAGGTGTAATAATGTGTGTGCTGGGGGGGGGGGGGAGTATAGGTGTAATAATGTCTGTGCTGGGGGGGAGTATAGGTATAATAATGTGTGTGCTGGGGGGGGGGAGTATAGGTGTAATAATGTGTGTGATGGGGGGGGGGGGAGTATAGGTATAATAATGTGTGTGCTGGGGGGGGGAGTATAGGTATAATAATGTGTGTGATGGGGAGGGGGGGAGTATAGGTGTAATAATGTCTGTGCTGGGGGGGAGTATAGGTATAATAATGTGTGTGCTGGGGGGGGGGAGTATAGGTGTTACAATGTCTGTGCTGGGGGGGAGTATAGGTGTAATAATGTGTGTGCTGGGGGGGGGGGGAGTATAGGTGAAATAATGTCTGTGCTGGGGAGGGGGGGAGTATAGGTATAATAATGTCTGTGCTGGGGGGGGGAGTATAGGTATCATAATGTGTGTGCTGGGGAGGGAGGGGGGGAGTATAGGTATAATAATGTGTGTGCTGGGGGGGGGAGTATAGGTATAATAATGTGTGTGCTGGGGGGGGGGGGAGTATAGGTATAATAATGTGTGTGCTGGGGGGGGAGTATAGGTGTAATAATGTGTGTGCTGGGGAGGGGGGGAGTATAGGTATAATAATGTGTGTGCTGGGGGGGGGAGTATAGGTATAATAATGTGTGTGCTGGTGGGGGGGAGTATAGGTATAATAATGTGTGTGCTGGGGGGGGGGGGGAGTATAGGTATAATAATGTGTGTGCTGGGGAGGGGGGGAGTATAGGTATAATAATGTGTGTGCTGGGGGGGGGGGGAGTATAGGTGTAATAATGTGTGTGCTGGGGAGGAGGGGAGTATAGGTATAATAATGTGTGTGATGGGGAGGGGGGGAGTATAGGTATAATAATGTCTGTGCTGGGGGGGGGGGAGTATAGTTATAATAATGTCTGTGCTGGGGGGGAGTATAGGTGTAATAATGTCTGTGCTGGGGGGGAGTATAGGTGTAATAATGTGTGTGCTGGGGGGGGGGGGGAGTATAGGTGAAATAATGTCTGTGCTGGGGAGGGGGGGAGTATAGGTATAATAATGTCTGTGCTGGGGGGGGGGGGAGTATAGGTATAATAATGTGTGTGCTGGGGGGGGGAGTATAGGTGTAATAATGTGTGTGCTGGGGGGGGGGAGTATAGGTATAATAATGTGTGTGCTGGGGGGGGGGGGAGTATAGGTATAATAATGTGTGTGCTGGGGGGGGGGGGGAGTATAGGTGTAATAATGTGTGTGCTGGGGGGGGGGGGAGTATAGCTATAATAATGTGTGTGCTGGGGGGGGGAGTATAGGTGTAATAATGTGTGTGCTGGGGAGGGGGGGGAGTATAGGTGTAATAATGTGTGTGATGGGGAGGGGGGGAGTATAGGTAAAATAATGTCTGTGCTGGGGGGGGGGAGTATAGGTATAATAATGTCTGTGCTGGGGGGGAGTATAGGTGTAATAATGTGTGTGCTGGGGGGGGGGGGGAGTATAGGTATAATAATGTCTGTGCTGGGGGGGAGTATAGGTGTAATAATGTCTGTGCTGGGGGGGAGTATAGGTGTAATAATGTCTGTGCTGGGGGGGAGTATAGGTGTAATAATGTGTGTGCTGGGGGGGGGGGAGTATAGGTGAAATAATGTCTGTGCTGGGGAGGGGGGGAGTATAGGTATAATAATGTCTGTGCTGGGGGGGGGAGTATAGGTATCATAATGTGTGTGCTGGGGAGGGAGGGGGGGAGTATAGGTATAATAATGTGTGTGCTGGGGGGGGGGGGAGTATAGGTATAATAATGTGTGTGCTGGGGGGGGGAGTATAGGTATAATAATGTGTGTGCTGGGGGGGGGAGTATAGGTGTAATAATGTGTGTGCTGGGGAGGAGGGGAGTATAGGTATAATAATGTGTGTGCTGGGGAGGGGGGGAGTATAGGTGTAATAATGTGTGTGCTGGGGAGGGGGGGAGTATAGGTATAATAATGTGTGTGCTGGGGAGGGGGGGAGTAGAGGTATAATAATGTGTGTGCTGGGGAGGGGGGGGAGTATAGGTGTAATAATGTGTGTGATGGGGAGGAGGGGAGTATAGGTATAATAATGTGTGTGCTGGGGAGGAGGGGAGTATAGGTATAATAATGTGTGTGCTGGGGAGGGGGGGGAGTATAGGTATAATAATGTGTGTGCTGGGGAGGGGGGGAGTATAGGTATAATAATGTGTGTGCTGGGGAGGGGGGGAGTATAGGTATAATAATGTGTGTGCTGGGGAGGAGGGGAGTATAGGTATAATAATGTGTGTGCTGGGGAGGAGGGGAGTATAGGTATAATAATGTCTGTGCTGGGGGGGGGGGAGTATAGGTGTAATAATGTCTGTGCTGGGGGGGGGAAGTATAGGTGTAATAATGTCTGTGCTGGGGGGGGGGAGTATAGGTATAATAATGTCTGTGCTGGGGGGGGGGAGTATAGGTGTAATAATGTCTGTGCTGGGGGGGGGGGGGGAGTATAGGTATAATAATGTCTGTGCTGGGGGGGGAAGTATAGGTGTAATAATGTCTGTGCTGGGGGGGGGGGAGTATAGGTGTAATAATGTCTGTGCTGGGGGGGGGGAGTATAGGTGTAATAATGTCTGTGCTGGGGGGGGGGGGAGTATAGGTATAATAATGTCTGTGCTGGGGGGGGGGAGTATAGGTGTAATAATGTCTGTGCTGGGGGGGAGTATAGGTGTAATAATGTGTGTGCTGGGGAGGGGGGGGAGTATAGGTATAATAATGTGTGTGCTGGGGAGGGGGGGAGTATAGGTATAATAATGTGTGTGCTGGGGAGGGGGGGGAGTATAGGTGTAATAATGTGTGTGCTGGGGGGGGGGGGAGTATAGGTGAAATAATGTGTGTGCTGGGGAGGGGGGGGGAGTATAGGTATAATAATGTGTGTGCTGGGGAGGGGAGGGAGTATAGGTGTAATAATGTGTGTGATGGGGAGGGGGGGAGTATAGGTGTAATAATGTGTGTGCTGGGGAGGGGGGGAGTATAGGTATAATAATGTGTGTGCTGGGGAGGGGGGGAGTATAGGTATAATAATGTGTGTGCTGGGGAGGGGGGGAGTATAGGTGTAATAATGTGTGTGCTGGGGAGGAGGGGAGTATAGGTATAATAATGTGTGTGCTGGGGGGGGAGTATAGGTGTAATAATGTGTGTGCTGGTGGGGGGGGGGGGGAGTATAGGTATAATAATGTCTGTGCTGGGGGGGGGAAGTATAGGTGTAATAATGTCTGTGCTGGGGGGGGGGGGGGGGAGTATAGGTGTAATAATGTCTGTGCTGGGGGGGGGGGGAAGTATAGGTGCAATAATGTCTGTGCTGGGGGGGGGGGGAGTATAGGTATAATAATGTCTGTGCTGGGGGGGGGGGGAGTATAGGTGTAATAATGTCTGTGCTGGGGGGGGGAGTATAGGTGTAATAATGTCTGTGCTGGGGGGGAGTATAGGTGTAATAATGTGTGTGCTGGGGAGGGGGGGGAGTATAGGTATAATAATGTGTGTGCTGGGGAGGGGGGGAGTATAGGTATAATAATGTGTGTGCTGGGGAGGGGGGGAGTATAGGTGTAATAATGTGTGTGCTGGGGGGGGGGGAGTATAGGTGAAATAATGTGTGTGCTGGGGAGGGGGGGGGAGTATAGGTATAATAATGTGTGTGCTGGGGAGGGGGGGGAGTATAGGTGTAATAATGTGTGTGATGGGGAGGGGGGGAGTATAGGTGTAATAATGTGTGTGCTGGGGAGGGGGGGAGTATAGGTATAATAATGTGTGTGCTGGGGAGGGGGGGAGTATAGGTATAATAATGTGTGTGCTGGGGAGGGGGGGAGTATAGGTGTAATAATGTGTGTGCTGGGGAGGAGGGGAGTATAGGTATAATAATGTGTGTGCTGGGGGGGGAGTATAGGTGTAATAATGTGTGTGCTGGGGGGGGGGAGTATAGGTGTAATAATGTGTGTGCTGGGGAGGGGGGGAGTATAGGTATAATAATGTGTGTGCTGGGGAGGGGGGGAGTATAGGTGTAATAATGTGTGTGCTGGGGAGGAGGGGAGTATAGGTATAATAATGTGTGTGCTGGGGGGGGGGGGGGAGTATAGGTATAATAATGTGTGTGATGGGGAGGGGGGGAGTATAGGTATAATAATGTGTGTGCTGGGGAGGGGGGGAGTATAGGTATAATAATGTGTGTGCTGGGGAGGGGGGGAGTATAGGTGTAATAATGTGTGTGCTGGGGAGGAGGGGAGTATAGGTATAATAATGTGTGTGCTGGGGGGGAAGTATAGGTGTAATAATGTCTGTGCTGGGGGGGGGGGGGAGTATAGGTGTAATAATGTGTGTGCTGGGGAGGAGGGGAGTATAGGTATAATAATGTGTGTGATGGGGAGGGGGGGAGTATAGGTATAATAATGTGTGTGATGGGGAGGGGGGGAGTATAGGTATAATAATGTGTGTGATGGGGAGGGGGGGGAGTATAGATATAATAATGTGTGTGCTGGGGAGGGGGGGGGAGTATAGGTATAATAATGTGTGTGCTGGGGAGGAGGGAGTATAGGTGTAATAATGTGTGTGCTGGGGAGGAGGGGAGTATAGGTATAATAATGTGTGTGCTGGGGGGGGGGGGGAAGTATAGGTGTAATAATATCTGTGCTGGGGGGGGGGGGGAGTATAGGTGAAATAATGTCTGTGCTGGGGGGGGAGTATAGGTGTAATAATGTGTGTGCTGGGGAGGAGGGGAGTATAGGTATAATAATGTGTGTGCTGGGGGGGGGGGGAGTATAGGTATAATAATGTGTGTGCTGGGGGGGGGGGGGAGTATAGGTGTAATAATGTCTGTGCTGGGGGGGGGGGAGTATAGGTGAAATAATGTCTATGCTGAAGGGGGGGGGTATAGGTGTAATAATGTCTGTGCTGGGGGGGGGGGGGGAGTATAGGTGTAATAATGTGTGTGCTGGGGAGGAGGGGAGTATAGGTATAATAATGTGTGTGATGGGGAGGGGGGGAGTATAGGTATAATAATGTGTGTGATGGGGAGGGGGGGAGTATAGGTATAATAATGTGTGTGATGGGGAGGGGGGAGTATAGGTATAATAATGTGTGTGCTGGGGAGGGTGGGGGAGTATAGGTATAATAATGTGTGTGCTGGGGAGGAGGGAGTATAGGTATAATAATGTGTGTGCTGGGGAGGAGGGGAGTATAGGTGTAATAATGTGTGTGCTGGGGAGGGGGGGAGTATAGGTGTAATAATGTCTGTGCTGGGGGGGGGGGGGGAGTATAGGTGTAATAATGTCTGTGCTGGGGGGGGAAGTATAGGTGTAATAATGTCTGTGCTGGGGGGGGGGGGGGGAGTATAGGTATAATAATGTCTGTGCTGGGGGGGGGGAGTATAGGTGTAATAATGTCTGTGCTGGGGGGGGGGGAGTATAGGTATAATAATGTCTGTGCTGGGGGGGGAAGTATAGGTGTAATAATGTCTGTGCTGGGGGGGGGGGAGTATAGGTGTAATAATGTCTGTGCTGGGGGGGGGAAGTATAGGTGTAATAATGTCTGTGCTGGGGGGGGGGGGGGGAGTATAGGTATAATAATGTCTGTGCTGGGGGGGGGGGGGAGTATAGGTGTAATAATGTCTGTGCTGGGGGGGGGGGGGAGTATAGGTGTAATAATGTCTGTGCTGGGGGGGAGTATAGGTGTAATAATGTGTGTGCTGGGGAGGGGGGGGGGGGAGTATAGGTATAATAATGTGTGTGCTGGGGAGGGGGGGAGTATAGGTATAATAATGTGTGTGCTGGGGAGGGGGGGAGTATAGGTGTAATAATGTGTGTGCTGGGGGGGGGGGGGAGTATAGGTGAAATAATGTGTGTGCTGGGGAGGGGGGGGGAGTATAGGTATAATAATGTGTGTGCTGGGGAGGGGGGGAGTATAGGTGTAATAATGTGTGTGATGGGGAGGGGGTGAGTATAGGTGTAATAATGTGTGTGCTGGGGAGGGGGGGAGTACAGGTATAATAATGTGTGTGCTGGGGAGGGGGGGAGTATAGGTATAATAATGTGTGTGCTGGGGAGGGGGGGAGTATAGGTGTAATAATGTGTGTGCTGGGGGGGGAGTATAGGTGTAATAATGTCTGTGCTGGGGGGGGGGGGAGTATAGGTGTAATAATGTCTGTGCTGGGGGGGAGTATAGGTGTAATAATGTGTGTGCTGGGGAGGGGGGGGAGTATAGGTATAATAATGTGTGTGCTGGGGAGGGGGGGGAGTATAGGTATAATAATGTGTGTGCTGGGGAGGGGGGGAGTATAGGTGTAATAATGTGTGTGCTGGGGGGGGGGGAGTATAGGTGAAATAATGTGTGTGCTGGGGAGGGGGGGGGAGTATAGGTATAATAATGTGTGTGCTGGGGAGGGGGGGAGTATAGGTGTAATAATGTGTGTGATGGGGAGGGGGGGAGTATAGGTGTAATAATGTGTGTGCTGGGGAGGGTGGGGGAGTATAGGTATAATAATGTGTGTGCTGGGGAGGAGGGAGTATAGGTATAATAATGTGTGTGCTGGGGAGGAGGGGAGTATAGGTGTAATAATGTGTGTGCTGGGGAGGGGGGGAGTATAGGTGTAATAATGTCTGTGCTGGGGGGGGGGGGGGAGTATAGGTGTAATAATGTCTGTGCTGGGGGGGGAAGTATAGGTGTAATAATGTCTGTGCTGGGGGGGGGGGGAGTATAGGTATAATAATGTCTGTGCTGGGGGGGGGGGGGGGAGTATAGGTGTAATAATGTCTGTGCTGGGGGGGGGGAGTATAGGTATAATAATGTCTGTGCTGGGGGGGGAAGTATAGGTGTAATAATGTCTGTGCTGGGGGGGGGGAGTATAGGTGTAATAATGTCTGTGCTGGGGGGGGGAAGTATAGGTGTAATAATGTCTGTGCTGGGGGGGGGGGAGTATAGGTATAATAATGTCTGTGCTGGGGGGGGGGGGAGTATAGGTGTAATAATGTCTGTGCTGGGGGGGGGGGGAGTATAGGTGTAATAATGTCTGTGCTGGGGGGGAGTATAGGTGTAATAATGTGTGTGCTGGGGAGGGGGGGGGGAGTATAGGTATAATAATGTGTGTGCTGGGGAGGGGGGGAGTATAGGTATAATAATGTGTGTGCTGGGGAGGGGGGGAGTATAGGTGTAATAATGTGTGTGCTGGGGGGGGGGGGGAGTATAGGTGAAATAATGTGTGTGCTGGGGAGGGGGGGGGAGTATAGGTATAATAATGTGTGTGCTGGGGAGGGGGGGAGTATAGGTGTAATAATGTGTGTGATGGGGAGGGGGTGAGTATAGGTGTAATAATGTGTGTGCTGGGGAGGGGGGGAGTATAGGTATAATAATGTGTGTGCTGGGGAGGGGGGGAGTATAGGTATAATAATGTGTGTGCTGGGGAGGGGGGGAGTATAGGTGTAATAATGTGTGTGCTGGGGGGGGAGTATAGGTGTAATAATGTGTGTGCTGGGGGGGGGGGGGAGTATAGGTATAATAATGTCTGTGCTGGGGGGGGGGGGAGTATAGGTGTAATAATGTCTGTGCTGGGGGGGGGGGGAGTATAGGTGTAATAATGTCTGTGCTGGGGGGGGGAAGTATAGGTGTAATAATGTCTGTGCTGGGGGGGGGGGGGAGTATAGGTATAATAATGTCTGTGCTGGGGGGGGGGGAGTATAGGTGTAATAATGTCTGTGCTGGGGGGGGGGGGGAGTATAGGTGTAATAATGTCTGTGCTGGGGGGGAGTATAGGTGTAATAATGTGTGTGCTGGGGAGGGGGGGGAGTATAGGTATAATAATGTGTGTGCTGGGGAGGGGGGGGAGTATAGGTATAATAATGTGTGTGCTGGGGAGGGGGGGAGTATAGGTGTAATAATGTGTGTGCTGGGGGGGGGGGAGTATAGGTGAAATAATGTGTGTGCTGGGGAGGGGGGGGGAGTATAGGTATAATAATGTGTGTGCTGGGGAGGGGGGGGAGTATAGGTGTAATAATGTGTGTGATGGGGAGGGGGGGAGTATAGGTGTAATAATGTGTGTGCTGGGGAGGGGGGGAGTATAGGTATAATAATGTGTGTGCTGGGGAGGGGGGGAGTATAGGTATAATAATGTGTGTGCTGGGGAGGGGGGGAGTATAGGTGTAATAATGTGTGTGCTGGGGAGGAGGGGAGTATAGGTATAATAATGTGTGTGCTGTGGGGGAGTATAGGTGTAATAATGTGTGTGCTGGGGGGGGGGGGGGGAGTATAGGTGTAATAATGTGTGTGCTGGGGAGGGGGGGAGTATAGGTATAATAATGTGTGTGCTGGGGAGGGGGGGAGTATAGGTGTAATAATGTGTGTGCTGGGGAGGAGGGGAGTATAGGTATAATAATGTGTGTGCTGGGGGGGGGGGGGGAGTATAGGTATAATAATGTGTGTGATGGGGAGGGGGGGGAGTATAGCTATAATAATGTGTGTGCTGGGGAGGGGGGGAGTATAGGTATAATAATGTGTGTGCTGGGGAGGGGGGGAGTATAGGTGTAATAATGTGTGTGCTGGGGAGGAGGGGAGTATAGGTATAATAATGTGTGTGCTGGGGGGGAGTATAGGTGTAATAATGTCTGTGCTGGGGGGGGGGGGAGTATAGGTGTAATAATGTCTGTGCTGGGGGGGGGGGGGAGTATAGGTGTAATAATGTGTGTGCTGGGGAGGAGGGGAGTATAGGTATAATAATGTGTGTGATGGGGAGGGGGGGAGTATAGGTATAATAATGTGTGTGATGGGGAGGGGGGGAGTATAGGTATAATAATGTGTGTGATGGGGAGGGGGGGAGTATAGGTATAATAATGTGTGTGCTGGGGAGGGGGGGGGAGTATAGGTATAATAATGTGTGTGCTGGGGAGGAGGGGAGTATAGGTATAATAATGTGTGTGCTGGGGGGGGGGGGGGGAGTATAGGTGTAATAATATCTGTGCTGGGGGGGGAGTATAGGTGAAATAATGTCTGTGCTGGGGGGGGAGTATAGGTGTAATAATGTGTGTGCTGGGGAGGAGGGGAGTATAGGTATAATAATGTGTGTGCTGGGGGGGGGGAGTATAGGTATAATAATGTGTGTGCTGGGGGGGGGAGTATAGGTGTAATAATGTCTGTGCTGGGGGGGGGGGGAGTATAGGTGAAATAATGTCTGTGCTGGGGGGGGAGTATAGGTGTAATAATGTCTGTGCTGGGGGGGGGGGGGAGTATAGGTGTAATAATGTGTGTGCTGGGGAGGAGGGGAGTATAGGTATAATAATGTGTGTGATGGGGAGGGGGGGAGTATAGGTATAATAATGTGTGTGCTGGGGGGGGGGGGGAGTATAGGTATAATAATGTGTGTGCTGGGGGGGGGGGAGTATAGGTGTAATAATGTCTGTGCTGGGGGGGGGGGAGTATAGGTGAAATAATGTCTGTGCTGGGGAGGAGGGGAGTATAGGTATAATAATGTGTGTGCTGGGGGGGGGGGGGAGTATAGGTGTAATAATATCTGTGCTGGGGGGGGGGGAGTATAGGTGAAATAATGTCTGTGCTGGGGGGGGAGTATAGGTGTAATAATGTGTGTGCTGGGGAGGAGGGGAGTATAGGTATAATAATGTGTGTGCTGGGGGGGGGGGGAGTATAGGTATAATAATGTGTGTGCTGGGGGGGGAGTATAGGTGTAATAATGTCTGTGCTGGGGGGGGGGGGAGTATAGGTGAAATAATGTCTGTGCTGGGGGGGGAGTATAGGTGTAATAATGTCTGTGCTGGGGGGGGGGGAGTATAGGTGTAATAATGTGTGTGCTGGGGAGGAGGGGAGTATAGGTATAATAATGTGTGTGATGGGGAGGGGGGGAGTATAGGTATAATAATGTGTGTGCTGGGGGGGGGAGTATAGGTATAATAATGTGTGTGCTGGGGGGGGGGGGAGTATAGGTGTAATAATGTCTGTGCTGGGGGGGGGGGGAGTATAGGTGAAATAATGTGTGTGCTGGGGAGGAGGGGAGTATAGGTATAATAATGTGTGTGCTGGGGGGGGGGGGGGGAGTATAGGTGTAATAATATCTGTGCTGGGGGGGGGGGGAGTATAGGTGAAATAATGTCTGTGCTGGGGGGGAGTATAGGTGTAATAATGTGTGTGCTGGGGAGGAGGGGAGTATAGGTATAATAATGTGTGTGCTGGGGGGGGGGGGAGTATAGGTATAATAATGTGTGTGCTGGGGGGGGAGTATAGGTGTAATAATGTCTGTGCTGGGGGGGGGGGGGAGTATAGGTGAAATAATGTCTGTGCTGGGGGGGGAGTATAGGTGTAATAATGTCTGTGCTGGGGGGGGGAGTATAGGTGTAATAATGTGTGTGCTGGGGAGGAGGGGAGTATAGGTATAATAATGTGTGTGATGGGGAGGGGGGGAGTATAGGTATAATAATGTGTGTGCTGGGGGGGGGGGGAGTATAGG
The DNA here is from genome assembly GCF_028390025.1 of Pseudophryne corroboree. Classification (NCBI taxonomy): domain Eukaryota; kingdom Metazoa; phylum Chordata; class Amphibia; order Anura; family Myobatrachidae; genus Pseudophryne; species Pseudophryne corroboree. Next base: position 243,108 of record NW_026967503.1, on the reverse strand, counting down.
TATAATAATGTGTGTGCTGGGGGGAGGGAGTATAGGTGTAATAATGTCTGTGCTGGGGGGGGGGGAGTATAGGTGAAATAATGTCTGTGCTGGGGGGGAGTATAGGTGTAATAATGTGTGTGCTGGGGAGGAGGGGAGTATAGGTATAATAATGTGTGTGCTGGGGAGGAGGGGAGTATAGGTATAATAATGTGTGTGCTGGGGGGGGGGGGGAGTATAGGTGTAATAATGTCTGTGCTGGGGGGGGGGGGAGTATAGGTGAAATAATGTCTGTGCTGGGGGGGGAGTATAGGTGTAATAATGTGTGTGCTGGGGAGGAGGGGAATATAGGTATAATAATGTGTGTGCTGGGGGGGGGGTATAGGTGTAATAATGTCTGTGCTGGGGGGGGGGGGGAGTATAGGTGTAATAATGTCTGTGCTGGGGGGGGGGGTATAGGTGTAATAATGTGTGTGCTGGGGAGGAGGGGAGTATAGGTATAATAATGTGTGTGATGGGGAGGGGGGGAGTATAGGTATAATAATGTGTGTGATGGGGAGGGGGGGAGTATAGGTATAATAATGTGTGTGCTGGGGAGGGGGGGGAGTATAGGTATAATAATGTGTGTGCTGGGGAGGAGGGAGTATAGGTATAATAATGTGTGTGCTGGGGAGGAGGGGAGTATAGGTATAATAATGTGTGTGCTGGGGGGGGGGGGGAGTATAGGTGTAATAATATCTGTGCTGGGGGGGGGGGGAGTATAGGTGAAATAATGTCTGTGCTGGGGGGGGAGTATAGGTGTAATAATGTGTGTGCTGGGGAGGAGGGGAGTATAGGTATAATAATGTGTGTGCTGGGGGGGGGGAGTATAGGTATAATAATGTGTGTGCTGGGGGGGGGGGGGAGTATAGGTGTAATAATGTCTGTGCTGGGGGGGGGGAGTATAGGTGTAATAATGTCTGTGCTGGGGGGGGGGGGAGTATAGGTGAAATAATGTCTGTGCTGGGGGGGGAGTATAGGTGTAATAATGTCTGTGCTGGGGGGGGGGAGTATAGGTGTAATAATGTGTGTGCTGGGGAGGAGGGGAGTATAGGTATAATAATGTGTGTGATGGGGAGGGGGGGAGTATAGGTATAATAATGTGTGTGCTGGGGGGGGGGGGAGTATAGGTATAATAATGTGTGTGCTGGGGGGGAGAGTATAGGTGTAATAATGTCTGTGCTGGGGGGGGGGGGGGGAGTATAGGTGAAATAATGTCTGTGCTGGGGGGGGAGTATAGGTGTAATAATGTGTGTGCTGGGGAGGAGGGGAGTATAGGTATAATAATGTGTGTGCTGGGGAGGAGGGGAGTATAGGTGTAATAATGTGTGTGCTGGGGGGGGGAGTATAGGTGTAATAATGTCTGTGCTGGGGGGGGGGGGGGAGTATAGGTGAAATAATGTCTGTGCTGGGGGGGAGTATAGGTGTAATAATGTGTGTGCTGGGGAGGAGGGGAGTATAGGTATAATAATGTGTGTGCTGGGGGGGGAGTATAGGTGTAATAATGTTGTGTGCTGGGGAGGAGGGGAGTATAGGTATAATAATGTGTGTGCTGGGGAGGGGGGGAGTATAGGTATAATAATGTGTGTGCTGGGGAGGGGGGGAGTATAGGTATAATAATGTGTGTGCTGGGGAGGGGGGGAGTGTAGGTGTAATAATGTGTGTGCTGGGGGGGGGAGTATAGGTGTAATAATGTGTGTGCTGGGGAGGGGGGGAGTGTAGGTGTAATAATGTGTGTGCCGGGGGGGGGGGGGGAGTGTAGGTGTAATAATGTGTGTGCTGGGGAGGGGGTGAGTATAGGTGTAATAATGTGTGTGCTGGGGAGGGGGGGAGTGTAGGTGTAATAATGTGTGTGCTGGGGGGGGGAGTATAGGTGTAATAATGTGTGTGCTGGGGAGGGGGGAGTGTAGGTGTAATAATGTGTGTGCCGGGGGGGGGGAGTGTAGGTGTAATAATGTGTGTGCTGGGGAGGGGGTGAGTATAGGTGTAATAATGTGTGTGCTGGGGAGGGGGGGAGTGTAGGTGTAATAATGTGTGTGCTGGGGGGGGAGTATAGGTGTAATAATGTGTGTGCTGGGGAGGGGGGGAGTGTAGGTGTAATAATGTGTGTGCCGGGGGGGGGGGGGGGAGTGTAGGTGTAATAATGTGTGTGCTGGGGAGGGGGTGAGTATAGGTGTAATAATGTGTGTGCTGGGGAGGGGGGGAGTGTAGGTGTAATAATGTGTGTGCTGGGGGGGGAGTATAGGTGTAATAATGTGTGTGCTGGGGAGGGGGGGAGTGTAGGTGTAATAATGTGTGTGCCGGGGGGGGGGAGTGTAGGTGTAATAATGTGTGTGCTGGGGAGGGGGTGAGTATAGGTGTAATAATGAGTGTGCTGGGGAGGGGGGGAGTGTAGGTGTAATAATGTGTGTGCTGGGGGGGGAAGATAGGTGTAATAATGTGTGTGCTGGGGAGGGGGGGAGTGTAGGTGTAATAATGTGTGTGCCGGGGGGGGGGGGGGGGAGTGTAGGTGTAATAATGTGTGTGCTGGGGAGGGGGTGTGTGCTGGGGAGGGGGGTGAGTATAGGTGTAATAATGTGTGTGCTGGGGAGGGGGGGAGTGTAGGTGTAATAATGTGTGTGCTGGGGGGGGAGTATAGGTGTAATAATGTGTGTGCTGGGGAGGGGGGGGAGTGTAGGTGTAATAATGTGTGTGCCGGGGGGGGAGTGTAGGTGTAATAATGTGTGTGCTGGGGAGGGGGTGAGTATAGGTGTAATAATGTGTGTGCTGGGGAGGGGGGGAGTGTAGGTGTAATAATGTGTGTGCCGGGGGGGGGGGGAGTGTAGGTGTAATAATGTGTGTGCTGGGGAGGGGGTGAGTATAGGTGTAATAATGTGTGTGCTGGGGGGGGGTGAGTATAGGTGTAATAATGTGTGTGCTGGGGGGGGGGGGGAGTGTAGGTGTAATAATGTGTGTGCTGGGGAGGGGGTGAGTATAGGTGTAATAATGTGTGTGCTGGGGGGGGGGGAGTGTAGGTGTAATAATGTGTGTGCTGGGGGGGGGAGTGTAGGTGTAATAATGTGTGTGCTGGGGGGGGAGGAGTGTAGGTGTAATAATGTGTGTGCTGGGGAGGGGGGGAGTATAGGTGTAATAATGTGTGTGCTGGGGAGGGGGGGAGTATAGGTATAATAATGTGTGTGCTGGGGAGGGGGGGAGTGTAGGTGTAATAATGTGTGTGCTGGGGGGGGTGAGTATAGGTGTAATAATGTGTGTGCTGGGGGGGGGGGGGGGAGTGTAGGTGTAATAATGTGTGTGCTGGGGAGGGGGTGAGTATAGGTGTAATAATGTGTGTGCTGGGGGGGGGGGGAGTGTAGGTGTAATAATGTGTGTGCTGGGGGGGGGGGAGTGTAGGTGTAATAATGTGTGTGCTGGGGGGGGAGGAGTGTAGGTGTAATAATGTGTGTGCTGGGGAGGGGGGGAGTATAGGTGTAATAATGTGTGTGCTGGGGAGGGGGGGAGTATAGGTATAATAATGTGTGTGCTGGGGAGGGGGGGAGTGTAGGTGTAATAATGTGTGTGCTGGGGGGGGAGTATAGGTGTAATAATGTGTGTGCTGGGGAGGGGGGGAGTGTAGGTGTAATAATGTGTGTGCCGGGGGGGGGGGGGGAGTGTAGGTGTAATAATGTGTGTGCTGGGGAGGGGGTGAGTATAGGTGTAATAATGTGTGTGCTGGGGAGGGGGGGAGTGTAGGTGTAATAATGTGCGTGCTGGGGGGGGAAGATAGGTGTAATAATGTGTGTGCTGGGGAGGGGGGGAGTGTAGGTGTAATAATGTGTGTGCCGGGGGGGGGGAGTGTAGGTGTAATAATGTGTGTGCTGGGGAGGGGGTGAGTATAGGTGTAATAATGTGTGTGCTGGGGAGGGGGGGGGAGTGTAGGTGTAATAATGTGTGTGCTGGGGGGGGAGTATAGGTGTAATAATGTGTGTGCTGGGGAGGGGGGGAGTGTAGGTGTAATAATGTGTGTGCCGGGGGGGGGGGGGGGGAGTGTAGGTGTAATAATGTGTGTGCTGGGGAGGGGGTGAGTATAGGTGTAATAATGTGTGTGCTGGGAGGGGGGGAGTGTAGGTGTAATAATGTGTGTGCTGGGGGGGGAGTATAGGTGTAATAATGTGTGTGCTGGGGAGGGGGGGAGTGTAGGTGTAATAATGTGTGTGCCGAGGGGGGGGGGGGGGGTGTAGGTGTAATAATGTGTGTGCTGGGGAGGGGGTGAGTATAGGTGTAATAATGTGTGTGCTGGGGAGGGGGGGAGTGTAGGTGTAATAATGTGTGTGCTGGGGGGGGAGTATAGGTGTAATAATGTGTGCTGGGGAGGGGGGGAGTGTAGGTGTAATAATGTGTGTGCCGGGGGGGGGGGGGGGGGGGAGTGTAGGTGTAATAATGTGTGTGCTGGGGAGGGGGTGAGTATAGGTGTAATAATGTGTGTGCTGGGGAGGGGGGGGAGTATAGGTGTAATAATGTGTGTGATGGGGAGGGGGGGAGTATAGGTGTAATAATGTGTGTGCTGGGGAGGGGGGGGGAGTATAGGTATAATAATGTGTGTGCTGGGGGGGGGGTGTAGGTGTAATAATGTGTGTGCTGGGGGGGGAGGAGTGTAGGTGTAATAATGTGTGTGCTGGGGGGGGGAGTGTAGGTGTAATAATGTGTGTGCTGGGGGGGGGGAGGAGTGTAGGTGTAATAATGTGTGTGCTGGGGAGGGGAGGAGTATAGGTGTAATAATGTGTGTGCTGGGGGGGGGGGGAGTGTAGGTGTAATAATGTGTGTGCTGGGGGGGGGAGGAGTGTAGGTGTAATAATGTGTGTGCTGGGGGGGGGGGAGTGTAGGTGTAATAATGTGTGTGCTGGGGGGGGGGAGGAGTGTAGGTGTAATAATGTGTGTGCTGGGGGGGGGGAGTGTAGGTGTAATAATGTGTGTGCTGGGGGGGGGGAGAGTGTAGGTGTAATACGTGTGTGCTGGGGGGGGGAGTGTAGGTATAATAATGTGTGTGCTGGGGGGGGGGAGGAGTGTAGGTGTAATAATGTGTGTGCTGGGGGGGGGGGGGGGGAGTGTAGGTGTAATAATGTGTGTGCTGGGGGGGGGGGAGGAGTGTAGGTATAATAATGTGTGTGCTGGGGGGGGGGGAGTGTAGGTGTAATAATGTGTGTGCTGGGGGGGGGGGAGGAGTGTAGGTGTAATAATGTGTGTGCTGGGGGGGGAGGAGTGTAGGTATAATAATGTGTGTGCTGGGGAGGGGGGGGGAGTATAGGTATAATAATGTGTGTGCTGGGAGGGGGAGAAGTGTAGGTATAATAATGTGTGTGCTGGGGAGGGGGGGAGTATAGGTATAATAATGTGTGTGCTGGGGGGGGGGGGAGTATAGGTGTAATAATGTGTGTGCTGGGGGGGGGAGGTGTGTAGGTGTAATAATGTGTGTGCTGGGGGGGGGGGGGAGTGTAGGTGTAATAATGTGTGTGCTGGGGGGGGGAGGAGTGTAGGTGTAATAATGTGTGTGCTGGGGGGGGAGTATAGGTGTAATAATGTGTGTGCTGGGGAGGGGGGGAGTGTAGGTGTAATAATGTGTGTGCCGGGGGGGGGGGGGGGGGGGGGGGAGTGTAGGTGTAATAATGTGTGTGCTGGGAGGGGGTGAGTATAGGTGTAATAATGTGTGTGCTGGGGAGGGGGGGGGGAGTATAGGTGTAATAATGTGTGTGATGGGGAGGGGGGGAGTATAGGTGTAATAATGTGTGTGCTGGGAGGGGGGGAGTATAGGTGTAATAACGTGTGTGCTGGGGGGGGGGAGTGTAGGTATAATAATGTGTGTGCTGGGGGGGGGAGGAGTGTAGGTGTAATAATGTGTGTGCTGGGGGGGGGGGGAGTGTAGGTGTAATAATGTGTGTGCTGGGGAGGGGGTGAGTATAGGTGTAATAATGTGTGTGCTGGGGAGGGGGGGAGTGTAGGTGTAATAATGTGTGTGCTGGGGAGGGGGGGAGTATAGGTGTAATAATGTGTGTGCTGGGGGGGGAGTATAGGTGTAATAATGTGTGCTGGGGAGGGGGGGAGGAGTGTAGGTGTAATAATGTGTGTGCTGGGGAGGGGGTGAGTATAGGTGTAATAATGTGTGTGATGGGGAGGGGGGGAGTATAGGTGTAATAATGTGTGTGCTGGGGAGGGGGGGAGTATAGGTATAATAATGTGTGTGCTGGGGGGGGGGAGTGTAGGTGTAATAATGTGTGTGCTGGGGGGGGGGAGGAGTGTAGGTGTAATAATGTGTGTGCTGGGGAGGGGGTGAGTATAGGTGTAATAATGTGTGTGCTGGGGGGGGGGAGGAGTGTAGGTGTAATAATGTGTGTGCTGGGGAGGGGGTGAGTATAGGTGTAATAATGTGTGTGCTGGGGAGGGGGGGAGTATAGGTGTAATAATGTGTGTGCTGGGGAGGGGGGGAGTGTAGGTGTAATAATGTGTGTGCCGGGGGGGGGGGGGGGGGGGGGGGGGGGGGGGAGTGTAGGTGTAATAATGTGTGTGCTGGGGAGGGGGTGAGTATAGGTGTAATAATGTGTGTGCTGGGGGAGGGGGGGGGGGAGTATAGGTGTAATAATGTGTGTGATGGGGAGGGGGGGGAGTATAGGTGTAATAATGTGTGTGCTGGGGAGGGGGGGAGTATAGGTATAATAATGTGTGTGCTGGGGAGGGGGTGAGTATAGGTGTAATAATGTGTGTGCTGGGGAGGGGGGGAGTGTAGGTGTAATAATGTGTGTGCTGGGGGGGGGGAGTATAGGTGTAATAATGTGTGCTGGGGAGGGGGGGGAGTGTAGGTGTAATAATGTGTGTGCCGGGGGGGGGGGGGGGGGGGGAGTGTAGGTGTAATAATGTGTGTGCTGGGGAGGGGGTGAGTATAGGTGTAATAATGTGTGTGCTGGGGAGGGGGGGGAGTATAGGTGTAATAATGTGTGTGATGGGGAGGGGGGGAGTATAGGTGTAATAATGTGTGTGCTGGGGAGGGGGGGAGTATAGGTATAATAATGTGTTGCTGGGGGGGGGGTGTAGGTGTAATAATGTGTGTGCTGGGGGGGGGAGGAGTGTAGGTGTAATAATGTGTGTGCTGGGGGGGGGAGTGTAGGTGTAATAATGTGTGTGCTGGGGGGGGGAGGAGTGTAGGTGTAATAATGTGTGTGCTGGGGAGGGGGGGAGTAAGGTGTAATAATGTGTGTGCTGGGGGGGGGGGAGTGTAGGTGTAATAATGTGTGTGCTGGGGGGGGGAGGAGTGTAGGTGTAATAATGTGTGTGCTGGGGGGGGGGGGAGTGTAGGTGTAATAATGTGTGTGCTGGGGGGGGGGAGGAGTGTAGGTGTAATAATGTGTGTGCTGGGGGGGGGGAGTGTAGGTGTAATATTGTGTGTGCTGGGGGGGGGAGGAGTGTAGGTGTAATAACGTTGTGTGCTGGGGGGGGGGGAGTGTAGGTATAATAATGTGTGTGCTGGGGGGGGGAGGAGTGTAGGTGTAATAATATGTGTGCTGGGGGGGGGGGGGGAGTGTAGGTGTAATAATGTGTGTGCTGGGGGGGGGGAGGAGTGTAGGTATAATAATGTGTGTGCTGGGGGGGGGGGGGAGTGTAGGTGTAATAATGTGGTGTGCTGGGGGGGAGGAGTGTAGGTGTAATAATGTGTGTGCTGGGGGGGGGAGGAGTGTAGGTATAATAATGTGTGTGCTGGGGAGGGGGGGGGAGTATAGGTATAATAATGTGTGTGCTGGGAGGGGAGAAGTGTAGGTATAATAATGTGTGTGCTGGGGAGGGGGGGAGTATAGGTATAATAATGTGTGTGCTGGGGGGGGGGGGGGAGTATAGGTGTAATAATGTGTGTGCTGGGGGGGGGAGGAGTGTAGGTGTAATAATGTGTGTGCTGGGGGGGGGGAGTGTAGGTGTAATAATGTGTGTGCTGGGGGGGGAGGAGTGTAGGTGTAATAATGTGTGTGCTGGGGGGGGGAGTATAGGTGTAATAATGTGTGTGCTGGGGAGGGGGGGAGTGTAGGTGTAATAATGTGTGTGCCGGGGGGGGGGGGGGGGGGGGAGTGTAGGTGTAATAATGTGTGTGCTGGGGAGGGGGTGAGTATAGGTGTAATAATGTGTGTGCTGGGGAGGGGGGGGGGAGTATAGGTGTAATAATGTGTGTGATGGGAGGGGGGGAGTATAGGTGTAATAATGTGTGTGCTGGGGAGGGGGGGAGTATAGGTATAATAATGTGTGTGCTGGGGGGGGGGGAGTGTAGGTGTAATAATGTGTGTGCTGGGGGGGGGGAGGAGTGTAGGTGTAATAATGTGTGTGCTGGGGAGGGGGTGAGTATAGGTGTAATAATGTGTGTGCTGGGGGGGGGGAGGAGTGTAGGTGTAATAATGTGTGTGCTGGGGGGGGGAGGAGTGTAGGTGTAATAATGTGTGTGCTGGGGAGGGGGTGAGTATAGGTGTAATAATGTGTGTGCTGGGGAGGGGGGGAGTATAGGTGTAATAATGTGTGTGCTGGGGAGGGGGGGAGTGTAGGTGTAATAATGTGTGTGCCGGGGGGGGGGGGGGGGGGGGAGTGTAGGTGTAATAATGTGTGTGCTGGGGAGGGGGTGAGTATAGGTGTAATAATGTGTGTGCTGGGGAGGGGGGGGGGGAGTATAGGTGTAATAATGTGTGTGATGGGGAGGGGGGGAGTATAGGTGTAATAATGTGTGTGCTGGGGAGGGGGGGAGTATAGGTATAATAATGTGTGTGCTGGGGAGGGGGTGAGTATAGGTGTAATAATGTGTGTGCTGGGGAGGGGGGGAGTGTAGGTGTAATAATGTGTGTGCTGGGGGGGGAGTATAGGTGTAATAATGTGTGCTGGGGAGGGGGGGAGTGTAGGTGTAATAATGTGTGTGCCGGGGGGGGGGGGGGGGGGGGGGGAGTGTAGGTGTAATAATGTGTGTGCTGGGGAGGGGGTGAGTATAGGTGTAATAATGTGTGTGCTGGGGAGGGGGGGGAGTATAGGTGTAATAATGTGTGTGATGGGGAGGGGGGGAGTATAGGTGTAATAATGTGTGTGCTGGGGAGGGGGGGAGTATAGGTATAATAATGTGTGTGCTGGGGGGGGGGTGTAGGTGTAATAATGTGTGTGCTGGGGGGGGGGAGGAGTGTAGGTGTAATAATGTGTGTGCTGGGGGGGGGAGTGTAGGTGTAATAATGTGTGTGCTGGGGGGGGGAGGAGTGTAGGTGTAATAATGTGTGTGCTGGGGAGGGGGGGAGTATAGGTGTAATAATGTGTGTGCTGGGGGGGGGGGAGTGTAGGTGTAATAATGTGTGTGCTGGGGGGGGGAGGAGTGTAGGTGTAATAATGTGTGTGCTGGGGGGGGGGGAGTGTAGGTGTAATAATGTGTGTGCTGGGGGGGGGGAGGAGTGTAGGTGTAATAATGTGTGTGCTGGGGGGGGGGAGTGTAGGTGTAATAATGTGTGTGCTGGGGGGGGGAGGAGTGTAGGTGTAATAACGTGTGTGCTGGGGGGGGGGAGTGTAGGTATAATAATGTGTGTGCTGGGGGGGGGAGGAGTGTAGGTGTAATAATATGTGTGCTGGGGGGGGGGGGGGAGTGTAGGTGTAATAATGTGTGTGCTGGGGGGGGGGAGGAGTGTAGGTATAATAATGTGTGTGCTGGGGGGGGGGGGGAGTGTAGGTGTAATAATGTGTGTGCTGGGGGGGGAGGAGTGTAGGTGTAATAATGTGTGTGCTGGGGGGGGGAGGAGTGTAGGTATAATAATGTGTGTGCTGGGGAGGGGGGGGGGAGTATAGGTATAATAATGTGTGTGCTGGGAGGGGGAGAAGTGTAGGTATAATAATGTGTGTGCTGGGGAGGGGGGGGAGTATAGGTATAATAATGTGTGTGCTGGGGGGGGGGGGGGGAGTATAGGTGTAATAATGTGTGTGCTGGGGGGGGGAGGAGTGTAGGTGTAATAATGTGTGTGCTGGGGGGGGGGAGTGTAGGTGTAATAATGTGTGTGCTGGGGGGGGGGAGGAGTGTAGGTGTAATAATGTGTGTGCTGGGGGGGGAGTATAGGTGTAATAATGTGTGTGCTGGGGAGGGGGGGAGTGTAGGTGTAATAATGTGTGTGCCGGGGGGGGGGGGGGGGGGGGAGTGTAGGTGTAATAATGTGTGTGCTGGGGAGGGGGTGAGTATAGGTGTAATAATGTGTGTGCTGGGGAGGGGGGGGGGAGTATAGGTGTAATAATGTGTGTGATGGGGAGGGGGGGAGTATAGGTGTAATAATGTGTGTGCTGGGGAGGGGGGGAGTATAGGTATAATAATGTGTGTGCTGGGGGGGGGGGAGTGTAGGTGTAATAATGTGTGTGCTGGGGGGGGAGGAGTGTAGGTGTAATAATGTGTGTGCTGGGGGGGGGAGTGTAGGTGTAATAATGTGTGTGCTGGGGGGGGGAGGAGTGTAGGTGTAATAATGTGTGTGCTGGGGAGGGGGGGAGTATAGGTATAATAATGTGTGTGCTGGGGGGGGGGGGAGTGTAGGTGTAATAATGTGTGTGCTGGGGGGGGGGGAGGAGTGTAGGTGTAATAATGTGTGTGCTGGGGGGGGGAGGAGTGTAGGTGTAATAATGTGTGTGCTGGGGAGGGGGGGAGTATAGGTGTAATAATGTGTGTGCTGGGGGGGGGAGTGTAGGTGTAATAATGTGTGTGCTGGGGGGGGAGGAGTGTAGGTGTAATAATGTGTGTGCTGGGGGGGGGGGAGTGTAGGTGTAATAATGTGTGTGCTGGGGGGGGGAGGAGTGTAGGTGTAATAATGTGTGTGCTGGGGGGGGGGAGTGTAGGTGTAATAATGTGTGTGCTGGGGGGGGGAGGAGTGTAGGTGTAATAATGTGTGTGCTGGGGGGGGGGGAGTGTAGGTATAATAATGTGTGTGCTGGGGGGGGAGGAGTGTAGGTGTAATAATGTGTGTGCTGGGGGGGGGGGGGGGAGTGTAGGTGTAATAATGTGTGTGCTGGGGGGGGGAGGAGTGTAGGTATAATAATGTGTGTGCTGGGGGGGGGGGAGTGTAGGTGTAATAATGTGTGTGCTGGGGGGGGGAGGAGTGTAGGTGTAATAATGTGTGTGCTGGGGGGGGGAGGAGTGTAGGTATAATAATGTGTGTGCTGGGGAGGGGGGGAGTATAGGTATAATAATGTGTGTGCTGGGGGGGGAGGAGTGTAGGTATAATAATGTGTGTGCTGGGGAGGGGGGGAGTATAGGTATAATAATGTGTGTGCTGGGGGGGGGGGGGGGAGTATAGGTGTAATAATGTGTGTGCTGGGGGGGGGAGGAGTATAGGTATAATAATGTGTGTGCTGGGGGGGGGGAGTATAGGTGTAATAATGTGTGTGCTGGGGGGGGGGGAGTGTAGGTGTAATAATGTGTGTGCTGGGGGGGGGGGGAGGAGTGTAGGTGTAATAATGTGTGTGCTGGGGGGGGAGGAGTGTAGGTATAATAATGTGTGTGCTGGGGAGGGGGGGGAGTATAGGTATAATAATGTGTGTGCTGGGGGGGGGGAGTATAGGTGTAATAATGTGTGTGCTGGGGGGGGGAGGAGTGTAGGTGTAATAATGTGTGTGCTGGGGAGGGGGGGGAGTGTAGGTGTAATAATGTGTGTGCTGGGGAGGAGGGGAGTATAGGTATAATAATGTGTGTGCTGGGGGGGGGGGGGGAGTATAGGTGTAATAATGTCTGTGCTGGGGGGGGGGGAGTATAGGTGAAATAATGTCTGTGCTGGGGGGGGGAGTATAGGTGTAATAATGTGTGTGCTGGGAAGGAGGGGAGTATAGGTATAATAATGTGTGTGCTGGGGGGGGAGTATAGGTGTAATAATGTCTGTGCTGGGGGGGGGGGGAGTATAGGTGTAATAATGTCTGTGCTGGGGGGGGGGGGGGAGTATAGGTGTAATAATGTGTGTGCTGGGGAGGAGGGGAGTATAGGTATAATAATGTGTGTGATGGGGAGGGGGGGAGTATAGGTATAATAATGTGTGTGATGGGGAGGGGGGGAGTATAGGTATAATAATGTGTGTGCTGGGGAGGGGGGGGGGAGTATAGGTATAATAATGTGTGTGCTGGGGAGGAGGGAGTATAGGTATAATAATGTGTGTGCTGGGGAGGAGGGGAGTATAGGTATAATAATGTGTGTGCTGGGGGGGGGGGGAGTATAGGTGTAATAATATCTGTGCTGGGGGGGGGGGGGAGTATAGGTGAAATAATGTCTGTGCTGGGGGGGGGAGTATAGGTGTAATAATGTGTGTGCTGGGGAGGAGGGGAGTATAGGTATAATAATGTGTGTGCTGGGGGGGGGGGGAGTATAGGTATAATAATGTGTGTGCTGGGGGGGGGGGGAGTATAGGTGTAATAATGTCTGTGCTGGGGGGGGGGGAGTATAGGTGAAATAATGTCTGTGCTGGGGGGGGAGTATAGGTGTAATAATGTCTGTGCTGGGGGGGGGAGTATAGGTGTAATAATGTGTGTGCTGGGGAGGAGGGGAGTATAGGTATAATAATGTGTGTGATGGGGAGGGGGGGAGTATAGGTATAATAATGTGTGTGCTGGGGGGGGGGGGGAGTATAGGTATAATAATGTGTGTGCTGGGGGGGGGGGGGAGTATAGGTGTAATAATGTCTGTGCTGGGGGGGGGGGGAGTATAGGTGAAATAATGTCTGTGCTGGGGGGGGAGTATAGGTGTAATAATGTGTGTGCTGGGGAGGAGGGGAGTATAGGTATAATAATGTGTGTGCTGGGGAGGAGGGGAGTATAGGTGTAATAATGTGTGTGCTGGGGGGGGGGGGAGTATAGGTGTAATAATGTCTGTGCTGGGGGGGGAGTATAGGTGTAATAATGTGTGTGCTGGGGAGGAGGGGAGTATAGGTATAATAATGTGTGTGCTGGGGGGGGAGTATAGGTGTAATAATGTGTGTGCTGGGGAGGAGGGGAGTATAGGTATAATAATGTCTGTGCTGGGGGGGAGTATATGTGTAATAATGTGTGTGCTGGGGGGGAGTATAGGTGTAATAATGTGTGTGCTGGGGGGGGGGGAGTATAGGTGTAATAATGTGTGTGCTGGGGAGGAGGGGAGTATAGGTATAATAATGTGTGTGCTGGGGGGGGGAGTATAGGTGTAATAATGTGTGTGCTGGGGAGGGGGGGAGTATAGGGTATAATAATGTGTGTGCTGGGGAGGAGGGGAGTATAGGTATAATAATGTGTGTGCTGGGGAGGGGGGGGAGTATAGGTATAATAATGTGTGTGCTGGGGAGGGGGGGGAGTATAGGTATAATAATGTGTGTGCTGGGGGGGAGTATAGGTATAATAATGTCTGTGCTGGGGGGGAGTATAGGTGTAATAATGTGTGTGCTGGGGGGGGGGGAGTATAGGTGTAATAATGTGTGTGCTGGGGAGGAGGGGAGTATAGGTATAATAATGTGTGTGCTGGGGGGGGAGTATAGGTGTAATAATGTGTGTGCTGGGGAGGGGGGGAGTATAGGTATAATAATGTGTGTGCTGGGGAGGAGGGGAGTATAGGTATAATAATGTGTGTGCTGGGGAGGGGGGGAGTATAGGTATAATAATGTGTGTGCTGGGGAGGGGGGGAGTATAGGTATAATAATGTGTGTGCTGGGGAGGGGGGGGAGTGTAGGTGTAATAATGTGTGTGCTGGGGGGGGAGTATAGGTGTAATAATGTGTGTGCTGGGGAGGGGGGGAGTGTGTGTGCCGGGGGGGGGGGGGGGGGGGGGAGTGTAGGTGTAATAATGTGTGTGCTGGGGAGGGGGTAAGTATAGGTGTAATAATGTGTGTGCTGGGGAGGGGGGGAGTGTAGGTGTAATAATGTGTGTGCTGGGGGGGGGAGTATAGGTGTAATAATGTGTGTGCTGGGGAGGGGGGGAGTGTAGGTGTAATAATGTGTGTGCCGGGGGGGGGGGGGGGGAGTGTAGGTGTAATAATGTGTGTGCTGGGGAGGGGGTGAGTATAGGTGTAATAATGTGTGTGCTGGGGAGGGGGGGAGTGTAGGTGTAATAATGTGTGTGCTGGGGGGGGAAGATAGGTGTAATAATGTGTGTGCTGGGGAGGGGGGGAGTGTAGGTGTAATAATGTGTGTGCCGGGGGGGGGGAGTGTAGGTGTAATAATGTGTGTGCTGGGGAGGGGGTGAGTATAGGTGTAATAATGTGTGTGCTGGGGGGGGGTGAGTATAGGTGTAATAATGTGTGTGCTGGGGGGGGGGGGAGTGTAGGTGTAATAATGTGTGTGCTGGGGAGGGGGTGAGTATAGGTGTAATAATGTGTGTGCTGGGGGGGGGGGGGGAGTGTAGGTGTAATAATGTGTGTGCTGGGGGGGGGGAGTGTAGGTGTAATAATGTGTGTGCTGGGGGGGGGGGAGGAGTGTAGGTGTAATAATGTGTGTGCTGGGGAGGGGGGGAGTATAGGTGTAATAATGTGTGTGCTGGGGGAGGGGGGGGGAGTATAGGTATAATAATGTGTGTGCTGGGGAGGAGGGGAGTATAGGTATAATAATGTGTGTGCTGGGGAGGGGGGGAGTATAGGTATAATAATGTGTGTGCTGGGGAGGGGGGGGAGTATAGGTATAATAATGTGTGTGCTGGGGAGGGGGGGAGTGTAGGTGTAATAATGTGTGTGCTGGGGGGGGAGTATAGGTGTAATAATGTGTGTGCTGGGGAGGGGGGGGAGTGTAGGTGTAATAATGTGTGTGCCGGGGGGGGGGGGGGGGGGGGGGTGTAGGTGTAATAATGTGTGTGCTGGGGAGGGGGTGAGTATAGGTGTAATAATGTGTGTGCTGGGGAGGGGGGGAGTGTAGGTGTAATAATGTGTGTGCTGGGGGGGGGAGTATAGGTGTAATAATGTGTGTGCTGGGGAGGGGGGGGAGTGTAGGTGTAATAATGTGTGTGCCGGGGGGGGGGGGAGTGTAGGTGTAATAATGTGTGTGCTGGGGAGGGGGTGAGTATAGGTGTAATAATGTGTGTGCTGGGGAGGGGGGGGAGTGTAGGTGTAATAATGTGTGTGCCGGGGGGGGGGGGGGGGGGGGAGTGTAGGTGTAATAATGTGTGTGCTGGGGAGGGGGTGAGTATAGGTGTAATAATGTGTGTGCTGGGGAGGGGGGGAGTGTAGGTGTAATAATGTGTGTGCTGGGGGGGGGGAGTATAGGTGTAATAATGTGTGTGCTGGGGAGGGGGGGAGTGTAGGTGTAATAATGTGTGTGCCGGGGGGGGGGGGAGTGTAGGTGTAATAATGTGTGTGCTGGGGAGGGGGTGAGTATAGGTGTAATAATGTGTGTGCTGGGGAGGGGGGGAGTGTAGGTGTAATAATGTGTGTGCTGGGGGGGGAGTATAGGTGTAATAATGTGTGTGCTGGGGAGGGGGGGGAGTGTAGGTGTAATAATGTGTGTGCCGGGGGGGGGGGGGGGGGGGAGTGTAGGTGTAATAATGTGTGTGCTGGGGAGGGGGTGAGTATAGGTGTAATAATGTGTGTGCTGGGGAGGGGGGGAGTGTAGGTGTAATAATGTGTGTGCTGGGGGGGGGAGTATAGGTGCAATAATGTGTGTGCTGGGGAGGGGGGGAGTGTAGGTGTAATAATGTGTGTGCCGGGGGGGGGGGGGGGGGGAGTATAGGTGTAATAATGTGTGTGCTGGGCAGGGGTTGAGTATAGGTGTAATAATGTGTGTGCTGGGGAGGGGGGGGGAGTATAGGTGTAATAATGTGTGTGATGGGGAGGGGGGGGAGTATAGGTGTAATAATGTGTGTGCTGGGGAGGGGGGGAGTATAGGTATAATAATGTGTGTGCTGGGGGGGGGGGGGGAGTGTAGGTGTAATAATGTGTGTGCTGGGGGGGGGGAGGAGTGTAGGTGTAATAATGTGTGTGCTGGGGGGGGGGGGAGTGTAGGTGTAATAATGTGTGTGCTGGGGGGGGGGAGGAGTGTAGGTGTAATAATGTGTGTGCTGGGGAGGGGGGGAGTATAGGTATAATAATGTGTGTGCTGGGGGGGGGGAGTGTAGGTGTAATAATGTGTGTGCTGGGGGGGGGAGGAGTGTAGGTGTAATAATGTGTGTGCTGGGGGGGGGGGAGTGTAGGTGTAATAATGTGTGTGCTGGGGGGGGGGAGGAGTGTAGGTGTAATAATGTGTGTGCTGGGGAGGGGGGGAGTATAGGTGTAATAATGTGTGTGCTGGGGGGGGGGGGAGTGTAGGTGTAATAATGTGTGTGCTGGGGGGGGAGGAGTGTAGGTGTAATAATGTGTGTGCTGGGGGGGGGGGGAGTGTAGGTGTAATAATGTGTGTGCTGGGGAGGGGGGGAGTATAGGTATAATAATGTGTGTGCTGGGGGGGGGGAGTGTAGGTGTAATAATGTGTGTGCTGGGGGGGGGAGGAGTGTAGGTGTAATAATGTGTGTGCTGGGGGGGGGGAGTGTAGGTGTAATAATGTGTGTGCTGGGGGGGGGAGGAGTGTAGGTGTAATAATGTGTGTGCTGGGGAGGGGGGGAGTATAGGTGTAATAATGTGTGTGCTGGGGGGGGGGGAGTGTAGGTGTAATAATGTGTGTGCTGGGGGGGGGAGGAGTGTAGGTGTAATAATGTGTGTGCTGGGGGGGGGGGAGTGTAGGTGTAATAATGTGTGTGCTGGGGGGGGGAGGAGTGTAGGTGTAATAATGTGTGTGCTGGGGGGGGGGGAGTGTAGGTGTAATAATGTGTGTGCTGGGGGGGGGAGGAGTGTAGGTGTAATAATGTGTGTGCTGGGGGGGGGGGGGGAGTGTAGGTATAATAATGTGTGTGCTGGGGGGGAGGAGTGTAGGTGTAATAATGTGTGTGCTGGGGGGGGGGAGTGTAGGTGTAATAATGTGTGTGCTGGGGGGGGGGAGGAGTGTAGGTATAATAATGTGTGTGCTGGGGGGGGGGGGAGTGTAGGTGTAATAATGTGTGTGCTGGGGGGGGGGGGGGAGGAGTGTAGGTGTAATAATGTGTGTGCTGGGGGGGGGAGGAGTGTAGGTATAATAATGTGTGTGCTGGGGAGGGGGGGAGTATAGGTATAATAATGTGTGTGCTGGGGGGGAGGAGTGTAGGTATAATAATGTGTGTGCTGGGGAGGGGGGGGAGTATAGGTATAATAATGTGTGTGCTGGGGGGGGGGGGGGGGAGTATAGGTGTAATATTGTGTGTGCTGGGGGGGGAGGAGTGTAGGTGTAATAATGTGTGTGCTGGGGGGGGGGAGTGTAGGTGTAATAATGTGTGTGCTGGGGGGGGGAGGAGTGTAGGTGTAATAATGTGTGTGCTGGGGGGGGGAGTATAGGTGTAATAATGTGTGTGCTGGGGAGGGGGGGAGTGTAGGTGTAATAATGTGTGTGCCGGGGGGGGGGGGGGGGAGTGTAGGTGTAATAATGTGTGTGCTGGGGAGGGGGTGAGTATAGGTGTAATAATGTGTGTGCTGGGGAGGGGGGGGAGTATAGGTGTAATAATGTGTGTGATGGGGAGGGGGGGGGGAGTATAGGTGTAATAATGTGTGTGCTGGGGAGGGGGGGAGTATAGGTATAATAATGTGTGTGCTGGGGGGGGGGGAGTGTAGGTGTAATAATGTGTGTGCTGGGGGGGGGAGGAGTGTAGGTGTAATAATGTGTGTGCTGGGGGGGTGGGGAGTGTAGGTGTAATAATGTGTGTGCTGGGGGGGGGAGGAGTGTAGGTGTAATAATGTGTGTGCTGGGGAGGGGGGGAGTATAGGTATAATAATGTGTGTGCTGGGGGGGGGGGGGGAGTGTAGGTGTAATAATGTGTGTGCTGGGGGGGGGAGGAGTGTAGGTGTAATAATGTGTGTGCTGGGGGGGGGGGGGAGTGTAGGTGTAATAATGTGTGTGCTGGGGAGGGGGGGGAGTATAGGTGTAATAATGTGTGTGCTGGGGGGGGGGGAGTGTAGGTGTAATAATGTGTGTGCTGGGGGGGGGAGGAGTGTAGGTGTAATAATGTGTGTGCTGGGGGGGGGGGAGTGTAGGTGTAATAATGTGTGTGCTGGGGGGGGGGAGGAGTGTAGGTGTAATAATGTGTGTGCTGGGGGGGGGGGAGTGTAGGTGTAATAATGTGTGTGCTGGGGGGGAGGAGTGTAGGTGTAATAATGTGTGTGCTGGGGGGGGGGAGTGTAGGTATAATAATGTGTGTGCTGGGGGGGGGAGGAGTGTAGGTGTAATAATGTGTGTGCTGGGGGGGGGGGGGAGTGTAGGTGTAATAATGTGTGTGCTGGGGGGGGAGGAGTGTAGGTATAATAATGTGTGTGCTGGGGGGGGAGAGTGTAGGTGTAATAATGTGTGTGCTGGGGGGGGAGGAGTGTAGGTGTAATAATGTGTGTGCTGGGGGGGGAGGAGTGTAGGTATAATAATGTGTGTGCTGGGGAGGGGGGGAGTATAGGTATAATAATGTGTGTGCTGGGGGGGGGGAGGAGTGTAGGTATAATAATGTGTGTGCTGGGGGGGGAGGAGTGTAGGTATAATAATGTGTGTGCTGGGGAGGAAGGGAGTATAGGTATAATAATGTGTGTGCTGGGGGGGGGGGGGGAGTATAGGTGTAATAATGTGTGTGCTGGGGGGGGAGGAGTATAGGTATAATAATGTGTGTGCTGGGGGGGGGGGGGGGAGTATAGGTGTAATAATGTGTGTGCTGGGGAGGGGGGGGAGTATAGGTGTAATAATGTGTGTGCTGGGGGGGGGTGTGTGTGCTGGGGAGGGGGGGAGTATAGGTATAATAATGTGTGTGCTGGGGGGGGGGGGGAGTATAGGTGTAATAATGTGTGTGCTGGGGGGGGAGGAGTATAGGTATAATAATGTGTGTGCTGGGGGGGGGGGAGTATAGGTGTAATAATGTGTGTGCTGGGGGGGGGGGAGTGTAGGTGTAATAATGTGTGTGCTGGGGAGGGGGGGGAGTATAGGTGTAATAATGTGTGTGCTGGGGAGGGGGGGAGTATAGGTATAATAATGTGTGTGCTGGGGGGGAGTATAGGTGTAATAATGTCTGTGCTGGGGGGGGGGGGGGGGGAGTATAGGTATAATAATGTGTGTGCTGGGGGGGGAGTATAGGTATAATAATGTGTGTGCTGGGGGGGGGGGGAGTGTAGGTGTAATAATGTGTGTGCTGGGGGGGGAGGAGTATAGGTATAATAATGTGTGTGCTGGGGGGGGGGGAGTGTAGGTGTAATAATGTGTGTGCTGGGGGGGGGGGGAGGAGTGTAGGTGTAATAATGTGTGTGCTGGGGGGGGGAGTATAGGTGTAATAATGTGTGTGCTGGGGAGGGGGGGGGGGGAGTATAGGTGTAATAATGTGTGTGCTGGGGGGGGAGGAGTGTAGGTATAATAATGTGTGTGCTGGGGAGGGGGGGGGAGTATAGGTGTAATAATGTGTGTGCTGGGGGGGGGGAGGAGTATAGGTATAATAATGTGTGTGCTGGGGGGGGAGTATAGGTGTAATAATGTGTGTGCTGGGGGGGGGGGGAGTGTAGGTGTAATAATGTGTGTGCTGGGGGGGGGAGGAGTGTAGGTGTAATAATGTGTGTGCTGGGGGGGGAGGAGTGTAGGTATAATAATGTGTGTGCTGGGGAGGGGGGGGGAGTATAGGTGTAATAATGTGTGTGCTGGGGGGGGGAGGAGTGTAGGTGTAATAATGTGTGTGCTGGGGGGGGGGGAGTATAGGTGTAATAATGTGTGTGCTGGGGAGGGGGGGGGGGGGAGTATAGGTGTAATAATGTGTGTGCTGGGGGGGGAGGAGTGTAGGTATAATAATGTGTGTGCTGGGGGGGGGGGGGGGAGTATAGGTGTAATAATGTGTGTGCTGGGGGGGGGTGTGTGTGCTGGGGAGGGGGGGAGTATAGGTATAATAATGTGTGTGCTGGGGGGGGGGGAGTATAGGTGTAATAATGTGTGTGCTGGGGGGGGAGGAGTATAGGTATAATAATGTGTGTGCTGGGGGGGGGGGGAGTATAGGTGTAATAATGTGTGTGCTGGGGGGGGGGAGTGTAGGTGTAATAATGTGTGTGCTGGGGAGGGGGGGGGAGTATAGGTGTAATAATGTGTGTGCTGGGGAGGGGGGGAGTATAGGTATAATAATGTGTGTGCTGGGGGGGAGTATAGGTGTAATAATGTCTGTGCTGGGGGGGGGGGGGGGAGTATAGGTATAATAATGTGTGTGCTGGGGGGGGAGTATAGGTATAATAATGTGTGTGCTGGGGGGGGGGGAGTGTAGGTGTAATAATGTGTGTGCTGGGGGGGGAGGAGTATAGGTATAATAATGTGTGTGCTGGGGGGGGGGGAGTGTAGGTGTAATAATGTGTGTGCTGGGGGGGGGGGAGGAGTGTAGGTGTAATAATGTGTGTGCTGGGGGGGGGGGAGTATAGGTGTAATAATGTGTGTGCTGGGGAGGGGGGGGGGAGTATAGGTGTAATAATGTGTGTGCTGGGGGGGGAGGAGTGTAGGTATAATAATGTGTGTGCTGGGGAGGGGGGGGAGTATAGGTGTAATAATGTGTGTGCTGGGGGGGGGGAGGAGTATAGGTATAATAATGTGTGTGCTGGGGGGGGAGTATAGGTGTAATAATGTGTGTGCTGGGGGGGGGGAGTGTAGGTGTAATAATGTGTGTGCTGGGGGGGGGAGGAGTGTAGGTGTAATAATGTGTGTGCTGGGGGGGGAGGAGTGTAGGTATAATAATGTGTGTGCTGGGGAGGGGGGGGGGAGTATAGGTGTAATAATGTGTGTGCTGGGGGGGGGGAGGAGTGTAGGTGTAATAATGTGTGTGCTGGGGGGGGGGAGTATAGGTGTAATAATGTGTGTGCTGGGGAGGGGGGGGGGGGGAGTATAGGTGTAATAATGTGTGTGCTGGGGGGGGAGGAGTGTAGGTATAATAATGTGTGTGCTGGGGGGGGGGGGGGAGTATAGGTGTAATAATGTGTGTGCTGGGGGGGGGGAGGAGTATAGGTATAATAATGTGTGTGCTGGGGGGGGAGTATAGGTGTAATAATGTGTGTGCTGGGGGGGGGGGGAGTGTAGGTGTAATAATGTGTGTGCTGGGGGGGGGAGGAGTGTAGGTGTAATAATGTGTGTGCTGGGGGGGGGAGGAGTGTAGGTATAATAATGTGTGTGCTGGGGAGGGGGGGGGGAGTATAGGTGTAATAATGTGTGTGCTGGGGGGGGGGAGGAGTGTAGGTATAATAATGTGTGTGCTGGGGGGGGGGAGTATAGGTGTAATAATGTGTGTGCTGGGGGGGGGGGGAGTGTAGGTGTAATAATGTGTGTGCTGGGGGGGGGAGTATAGGTGTAATAATGTGTGTGCTGGGGAGGGGGGGAGTATAGGTGTAATAATGTGTGTGCTGGGGGGGGGGGGGAGTGTAGGTGTAATAATGTGTGTGCTGGGGAGGGGGGGAGTATAGGTGTAATAATGTGTGTGCTGCGCCCGCCCGGCCAGTTCAGCTGTCAATCACCGCTGGCTGCCGCAGCATGTGTACAGGCAGTCGGCCAACCGCCGTACACACACAGCGACGCGCCAATATATCGGTAGATATATTGGCCATCGGCTGTGCTGCGGGGCTGACGCAATATGTCTGTGAACGACAGAGTTCACAGACGTATCGGCCATACACACTGGCCGACGGACCCGTGATATATCGGCCAGTGTGTATGGGCCTTAAGTGTAATATTAATGTGTGTGCTGGGGGGGGGGTGTAAGTGTAATATTAATGTGTGCTGGGGGGGGGGGGGGGTGTAAGTGTAATATTAATGTGTGCTGGGGGGGGGGGGGTGTAAGTGTAATATTAATGTGTGCTGCGGGGTGGTGTAAGTGTAATATTAATGTGTGTGCTGGGGGGGGTGTAAGTGTAATATTAATGTGTGCTGGGGGGTGTTGTAAGTGTAATATTAATGTGTGCTGGGGGGGGGGGGGTGTAAGTGTAATATTAATGTGTGTGCTGGGGGGGGGGGGTGTAAGTGTAATATTAATGTGTGCTGGGGGGTGTAAGTGTAATATTAATGTGTGCTGGGGGGTGGTGTAAGTGTAATATTAATGTGTGCTGGGGGGGGGGTGTAAGTGTAATATTAATGTGTGCTGGGGGGTGGTGTAAGTGTAATATTAATGTGTGCTGGGGGGGGGGGTGTAAGTGTAATATTAATGTGTGCTGGGGGGGGTGTAAGTGTAATATTAATGTGTGCTGGGGGGTGGTGTAAGTGTAATATTAATGTGTGCTGGGGGGTGGTGTAAGTGTAATATTAATGTGTGCTGGGTGGTGGTGTAAGTGTAATATTAATGTGTGCTGGGGGGGGGGGGTGTAAGTGTAATATTAATGTGTGTGCTGGGGGGGGTGTAAGTGTAATATTAATGTGTGCTGGGGGGGGGGTGTAAGTGTAATATTAATGTGTGCTGGGGGGTGGTGTAAGTGTAATATTAATGTGTGTGCTGGGGGGGGTGTAAGTGTAATATTAATGTGTGCTGGGGGGTGGTGTAAGTGTAATATTAATGTGTGCTGGGGGGGTGTAAGTGTAATATTAATGTGTGCTGGGGGGGGGGGTGGTGTAAGTGTAATATTAATGTGTGCTGGGGGGGGTGTAAGTGTAATATTAATGTGTGCTGGGGGGTGGTGTAAGTGTAATATTAATGTGTGCTGGGGGGGGGGGTGTAAGTGTAATATTAATGTGTGCTGGGGGGGGTGTAAGTGTAATATTAATGTGTGTGCTGGGGGGGGTGTAAGTGTAATATTAATGTGTGCTGGGGGGGGGGGTGTAAGTGTAATATTAATGTGTGCTGGGTGGTGGTGTAAGTGTAATATTAATGTGTGTGCTGGGGGGGGTGTAAGTGTAATATTAATGTGTGTGCTGGGGGGGGTGTAAGTGTAATATTAATGTGTGCTGGGGGGTGGTGTAAGTGTAATATTAATGTGTGCTGGGGGGGGGGGTGTAAGTTAATATTAATGTGTGCTGAGGGGGGGGGGTGTAAGTGTAATATTAATGTGTGCTGGGGGGGGGGGTGTAAGTGTAATATTAATGTGTGTGCTGGGGGGGGTGTAAGTGTAATATTAATGTGTGCTGGGGGGGGTGTAAGTGTAATATTAATGTGTGCTGGGGGGTGGTGTAAGTGTAATATTAATGTGTGCTGGGGGGTGGTGTAAGTGTAATATTAATGTGTGCTGGGTGGTGGTGTAAGTGTAATATTATTGTGTGCTGGGTGGTGGTGTAAGTGTAATATTAATGTGTGCTGGGGGGTGGTGTAAGTGTAATATTAATGTGTGTGCTGGGGGGGGTGTAAGTGTAATATTAATGTGTGCTGGGGGGTGGTGTAAGTGTAATATTAATGTGTGCTGGGGGGGGGGTGTAAGTGTAATATTAATGTGTGCTGGGGGGGGTGTAAGTGTAATATTAATGTGTGTGCTGGGGGGTGGTGTAAGTGTAATATTAATGTGTGCTGGGGGGGGGTGTAAGTGTAATATTAATGTGTGCTGGGGGGTGGTGTAAGTGTAATATTAATGTGTGTGCTGGGGAGGGGTGTAAGTGTAATATTAATGTGTGCTGGGGGGTGGTGTAAGTGTAATATTAATGTGTGCTGGGGGGTGGTGTAAGTGTAATATTAATGTGTGCTGGGGGGGGGGTGGTGTAAGTGTAATATTAATGTGTGCTGGGGGGTGGTGTAAGTGTAATATTAATGTGTGCTGGGGGGGTGGTGTAAGTGTAATATTAATGTGTGCTGGGGGGTGGTGTAAGTGTAATATTAATGTGTGCTGGGGGGTGGTGTAAGTGTAATATTAATGTGTGCTGGGGGGTGGTGTAAGTGTAATATTAATGTGTGCTGGGGGGTGGTGTAAGTGTAATATTAATGTGTGCTGGGGGGGGGGTGTAAGTGTAATATTAATGTGTGCTGGGGGGGGTGTAAGTGTAATATTAATGTGTGCTGGGGGGTGGTGTAAGTGTAATATTAATGTGTGCTGGGGGGGGTGTAAGTGTAATATTAATGTGTGCTGGGGGGTGGTGTAAGTGTAATATTAATGTGTGCTGGGGGGGGTGTAAGTGTAATATTAATGTGTGCTGGGGGGTGGTGTAAGTGTAATATTAATGTGTGCTGGGGGGGTGGTGTAAGTGTAATATTAATGTGTGCTGGGGGGTGGTGTAAGTGTAATATTAATGTGTGCTGGGGGGTGGTGTAAGTGTAATATTAATGTGTGCTGGGGGGTGGTGTAAGTGTAATATTAATGTGTGCTGGGGGGTGGTGTAAGTGTAATATTAATGTGTGCTGGGGGGGGGGGTGTAAGTGTAATATTAATGTGTGCTGGGGGGGGGTGTAAGTGTAATATTAATGTGTGCTGGGGGGTGGTGTAAGTGTAATATTAATGTGTGCTGGGGGGGGTGTAAGTGTAATATTAATGTGTGCTGGGGGGTGGTGTAAGTGTAATATTAATGTGTGCTGGGGGGGGTGGTGGTGTAAGTGTAATATTAATGTGTGCTGGGGGGGGGTGTAAGTGTAATATTAATGTGTGCTGGGGGGTGGTGTAAGTGTAATATTAATGTGTGCTGGGGGGGGGTGTAAGTGTAATATTAATGTGTGCTGGGGGGGGGGTGTAAGTGTAATATTTATGTGTGTGCTGGGGGGGGTGTAAGTGTAATATTAATGTGTGCTGGGGGGGGGGGGGTGTAAGTGTAATATTAATGTGTGCTGGGGGGTGGTGTAAGTGTAATATTAATGTGTGCTGGGGGGGGTGTAAGTGTAATATTAATGTGTGCTGGGGGGTGGTGTAAGTGTAATATTAATGTGTGCTGGGGGGTGGTGTAAGTGTAATATTAATGTGTGCTGGGGGGGGTGTAAGTGTAATATTAATGTGTGTGCTGGGGGGTGGTGTAAGTGTAATATTAATGTGTGCTGGGGGGGGGGGTGTAAGTGTAATATTAATGTGTGCTGGGTGGTGGTGTAAGTGTAATATTAATGTGTGCTGGGGGGGGGGGGTGTAAGTGTAATATTAATGTGTGCTGGGGGGGGGGGTGTAAGTGTAATATTAATGTGTGTGCTGGGGGGTGGTGTAAGTGTAATATTAATGTGTGTGCTGGGGGGTGGTGTAAGTGTAATATTAATGTGTGCTGGGGGGTGGTGTAAGTGTAATATTAATGTGTGCTGGGGGGTGGTGTAAGTGTAATATTAATGTGTGCTGGGGGGGGGGGTGTAAGTGTAATATTAATGTGTGCTGGGGGGGGGGTGGTGTAAGTGTAATATTAATGTGTGCTGGGGGGGGGTGTAAGTGTAATATTAATGTGTGCTGGGTGGTGGTGTAAGTGTAATATTAATGTGTGCTGGGGGGGGTGTAAGTGTAATATTAATGTGTGTGCTGGGGGGTGGTGTAAGTGTAATATTAATGTGTGTGCTGGGGGGGGGGGTGTAAGTGTAATATTAATGTGTGCTGGGGGTGGTGGTGTAAGTGTAATATTAATGTGTGTGCTGGGGGGGGTGTAAGTGTAATATTAATGTGTGTGCTGGGGGGGGTGTAAGTGTAATATTAATGTGTGCTGGGGGGTGGTGTAAGTGTAATATTAATGTGTGCTGGGGGGGGGGGTGTAAGTGTAATATTAATGTGTGCTGGGGGGTGGTGTAAGTGTAATATTAATGTGTGCTGGGGGGGGGGGTGTAAGTGTAATATTAATGTGTGCTGGGGGGGGTGTAAGTGTAATATTAATGTGTGCTGGGGGGTGGTGTAAGTGTAATATTAATGTGTGCTGGGGGGGGTGTAAGTGTAATATTAATGTGTGCTGGGGGGGGGGTGTAAGTGTAATATTAATGTGTGCTGGGGGGGGTGTAAGTGTAATATTAATGTGTGCTGGGGGGGTGTAAGTGTAATATTAATGTGTGCTGGGGGTGGTGTAAGTGTAATATTAATGTGTGTGCTGGGGGGGGGGTGGTGTAAGTGTAATATTAATGTGTGCTGGGGGGGGTGTAAGTGTAATATTAATGTGTGCTGGGGGGGGGGGTGTAAGTGTAATATTAATGTGTGCTGGGGGGGGTGTAAGTGTAATATTAATGTGTGCTGGGGGGGTGTAAGTGTAATATTAATGTGTGCTGGGGGTGGTGTAAGTGTAATATTAATGTGTGTGCTGGGGGGTGGTGTAAGTGTAATATTAATGTGTGCTGGGGGGTGGTGTAAGTGTAATATTAATGTGTGCTGGGGGGTGGTGTAAGTGTAATATTAATGTGTGCTGGGGGGGGGGGTGTAAGTGTAATATTAATGTGTGCTGGGGGGTGGTGTAAGTGTAATATTAATGTGTGCTGGGGGGTGGTGTAAGTGTAATATTAATGTGTGCTGGGGGGGGGGTGTAAGTGTAATATTAATGTGTGCTGGGGGGTGGTGTAAGTGTAATATTAATGTGTGTGCTGGGGGGGTGTAAGTGTAATATTAATGTGTGTGCTGGGGGGGGTGTAAGTGTAATATTAATGTGTGCTGGGGGGGGTGTAAGTGTAATATTAATGTGTGCTGGGGGGGGGGGTGTAAGTGTAATATTAATGTGTGCTGGGGGGTGGTGTAAGTGTAATATTAATGTGTGTGCTGGGGGTGGTGTAAGTGTAATATTAATGTGTGCTGGGGGTGGTGTAAGTGTAATATTAATGTGTGCTGGGGGGGGTGTAAGTGTAATATTAATGTGTGCTGGGGGGGGGGTGTAAGTGTAATATTAATGTGTGTGCTGGGGGGGGTGTAAGTGTAATATTAATGTGTGCTGGGGGGTGGTGTAAGTGTAATATTAATGTGTGCTGGGGGGGGGGGTGTAAGTGTAATATTAATGTGTGCTGGGGGGTGGTGTAAGTGTAATATTAATGTGTGCTGGGGGGGGGTGGTGTAAGTGTAATATTAATGTGTGCTGGGGGGGTGTAAGTGTAATATTAATGTGTGCTGGGTGGTGGTGTAAGTGTAATATTAATGTGTGCTGGGGGGGGGGGTGTAAGTGTAATATTAATGTGTGCTGGGGGGTGGTGTAAGTGTAATATTAATGTGTGTGCTGGGGGGGGGTGTAAGTGTAATATTAATGTGTGCTGGGGGGGGTGTAAGTGTAATATTAATGTGTGTGCTGGGGGGGGTGTAAGTGTAATATTTATGTGTGCTGGGGGGTGGTGTAAGTGTAATATTAATGTGTGCTGGGGGGGGGGGTGTAAGTGTAATATTAATGTGTGCTGGGTGGTGGTGTAAGTGTAATATTAATGTGTGCTGGGGGGGGGGGTGTAAGTGTAATATTAATGTGTGCTGGGGGGGGGGGTGTAAGTGTAATATTAATGTGTGTGCTGGGGGTGGTGTAAGTGTAATATTAATGTGTGCTGGGGGGGGGTGGTGTAAGTGTAATATTAATGTGTGCTGGGGGGGGTGGTGTAAGTGTAATATTAATGTGTGCTGGGGGGGTGTAAGTTTAATATTAATGTGTGCTGGGGGGGGGTGGTGTAAGTGTAATATTAATGTGTGCTGGGGGTGGTGTAAGTGTAATATTAATGTGTGTGCTGGGGGGGGGGTGTAAGTGTAATATTAATGTGTGCTGGGGGGTGGTGTAAGTGTAATATTAATGTGTGCTGGGGGGGGGTGTAAGTGTAATATTAATGTGTGCTGGGGGGGGGTGGTGTAAGTGTAATATTAATGTGTGCTGGGGGGGTGTAAGTGTAATATTAATGTGTGCTGGGGGGTGGTGTAAGTGTAATATTAATGTGTGCTGGGTGGTGGTGTAAGTGTAATATTAATGTGTGCTGGGGGGGGGTGTAAGTGTAATATTAATGTGTGCTGGGGGGTGGTGTAAGTGTAATATTAATGTGTGCTGGGGGGGGGGTGTAAGTGTAATATTAATGTGTGTGCTGGGGGGGTGTAAGTGTAATATTAATGTGTGCTGGGGGGTGGTGTAAGTGTAATATTAATGTGTGCTGGGGGGGGGGGGGTGTAAGTGTAATATTAATGTGTGCTGGGGGGTGGTGTAAGTGTAATATTAATGTGTGCTGGGGGGGGGGGGGTGTAAGTGTAATATTAATGTGTGCTGGGGGGTGGTGTAAGTGTAATATTAATGTGTGCTGGGGGGTGGTGTAAGTGTAATATTAATGTGTGCTGGGGGGGGTGTAAGTGTAATATTAATGTGTGTGCTGGGGGGGGGGTGTAAGTGTAATATTAATGTGTGCTGGGGGTGGTGTAAGTGTAATATTAATGTGTGCTGGGGGGTGGTGTAAGTGTAATATTAATGTGTGCTGGGGGGGTGTAAGTGTAATATTAATGTGTGCTGGGGGTGGTGTAAGTGTAATATTAATGTGTGTGCTGGGGGGGGTGTAAGTGTAATATTAATGTGTGCTGGGGGGTGGTGTAAGTGTAATATTAATGTGTGCTGGGTGGTGGTGTAAGTGTAATATTAATGTGTGTGCTGGGGGGTGGTGTAAGTGTAATATTAATGTGTGTGCTGGGGGGGGGGGTGTAAGTGTAATATTAATGTGTGCTGGGGGGTGGTGTAAGTGTAATATTAATGTGTGCTGGGTGGTGGTGTAAGTGTAATATTAATGTGTGTGCTGGGGGGGGTGTAAGTGTAATATTAATGTGTGTGCTGGGGGGGGTGGTGTAAGTGTAATATTAATGTGTGCTGGGTGGTGGTGTAAGTGTAATATTAATGTGTGTGCTGGGGGGTGGTGTAAGTGTAATATTAATGTGTGTGCTGGGGGGGGGGTGGTGTAAGTGTAATATTAATGTGTGCTGGGGGGGTGTAAGTGTAATATTAATGTGTGTGCTGGGGGGGGTGGTGTAAGTGTAATATTAATGTGTGCTGGGTGGTGGTGTAAGTGTAATATTAATGTGTGTGCTGGGGGGGTGGTGTAAGTGTAATATTAATGTGTGCTGGGGGGTGGTGTAAGTGTAATATTAATGTGTGCTGGGGGGTGGTGTAAGTGTAATATTAATGTGTGTGCTGGGGGGGGGTGTAAGTGTAATATTAATGTGTGCTGGGGGGGGGGTGTAAGTGTAATATTAATGTGTGCTGGGGGGTGGTGTAAGTGTAATATTAATGTGTGTGCTGGGGGGGGGTGGTGTAAGTGTAATATTAATGTGTGCTGGGGGTGGTGTAAGTGTAATATTAATGTGTGCTGGGGGGTGGTGTAAGTGTAATATTAATGTGTGTGCTGGGGGGGGTGTAAGTGTAATATTAATGTGTGCTGGGGGGTGGTGTAAGTGTAATATTAATGTGTGCTGGGGGGTGGTGTAAGTGTAATATTAATGTGTGTGCTGGGGAGGGGGAGCGTAGGTGTAATATTAATGTGTGCTGGGGATGGGGGGCATGTCATTGTGTTATGTGGAGGTGGGGTATCAATGTGTGCTGAGGAGTGGGGAAAGTGTCATATAAACAATGTGTACTGGGGAGTGGGAGGGGGGGGGGGGGGTACGTGGCATATTAAAAATATGTTCTGCATGCTTGGTTTTCTGCTTTGGAAATCCAGTGGTGCAACAACAAAAAACAGTGAATACTCACCTGCTCTGGCGGTCCGCTGTTTTCTGTTCCAGGCTGCTGCATCCTCTGACCGTTGGACCAACTCCTGCATGAAGAAAGAAGCCAGCCAGAGACGGTAAGGGAAGTTTGTGCAGGGTAGCGGCGATGTAGTGTGTGGGGTGCAGGGTAGTGTAGTGTGTGGGAGTGGGCTTCAGAGCAGTGGCTGCAGTGTAGTGTGTGTGAAGGGGGTACAGGGATAGTATGTACCTTTCATGTGCCCAGACGGTCCCTGGAAGATCTTTCTGCGACTCTAGAGAAGAAAAATAGAATCGGAGGAGACGCATCTCTGCAGAAGGTAAGTAATTAAAGACTAAGCTAATTGCTTAATTAGTCATTGGGGGGTGCCTATCACCCGCTGCATCACCTCTCTCTCTCTCTCTGGTCACCCACTCACTCTCACTCTCTCTTGTCACTCTCTCCCTGTCACCAGGGCCGTCCCGGCGCATATGCGGGTTACGCAGCCGCATAGAGCACCAGACAGTAGAGGGCACTGCTGCAGACAGTGCCATCGTGACTCACTCTCTACAGCGTTGCGTCCGCCCGCCCTTCCGGGACACAGTTCTCCCTGCATCGCAGCCCTCCCCTGATGCCCAGAAACAGGGAGAGGGAACAGTGCACCTCTTTCTCCTGTTAAACGCTCCGTCACCCTATGATTCTCACAGTGCCGTTTCTTGCGGCACTTTACGGGTTCCAGATTCCCCCCTCCTCCCTTTTCACGAGTACTAAAATGGGGACACGTGCCTGCCGTACTGTGTAAAACGGGGACACGTGCCTGCCGTACTGTGTAAAACGGGGACACGTGCCTGCCGTACTGTGTAAAACGGGGACACGTGCCTGCCGTATTGTGTAAAACGGGGACACGTGCCTGCTGTAATGTGTAAAATGAGGACTTTTTTTTTAATCTTGTGGTGGCCGTGATGATGAGAGCAGATGAGGCCACACCCATCTTAACAAAGCCACGCCCATTTTAACGAGGTCACGCCCCCTTGCTGTAGGATTCGTTCGGCCACATCTGTGCTTGTAGAAAGGCGCAAAATGTATAGTTTGCAGGAGGGCGCCGAACACCCTAGCACCGGCCCTGCCCTGACGGCCTATGAGACGTCTGGACAGGCACAACCTGAGTAGCCGGCTGTCTCATGTCAACCACTGTCTTTTATACAGAGCTGACACTGTCATGTAATTCCTTCCAACAGTTCATCCACTCAGGTGCCGACCCCCTAAGGGGTGTCAGCACTATTACAGGCAATTTGCTCCGCCTCCACATCATTTTCCTCCTCATACATGTCGACACAAACGTACCGACACACAGCACACACACAGGGAATGCTCTGATAGAGGACAGGACCCCACTAGCCCTTTGGGGAGACAGAGGGAGAGTATGCCAGCACACACCAGAGCGCTATATATATACAGGGATAACCTTATATAAGTGTTTTTCCCCTTATAGCTGCTGTAATTTTAATACTGCGCCTAATTAGTGCCCCCCTCTCTTTTTTAACTCTTTCTGTAGTGTAGTGACTGCAGGGGAGAGCCAGGGAGCTTCCCTCCAACGGAGCTGTGAGGGAAAATGGCGCCTGTGTGCTGAGGAGATAGGCTCCGCCCCCTTCTCGGCGGCCTTATCTCCCGTTTTTCTGTGTATTCTGGCAGGGGTTAAATTCATCCATATAGCCCAGGAGCTATATGTGATGCATTTTTTTTGCCATCCAAGGTGTTTTTATTGTGTCTCAGGGCGCCCCCCCCCCTGCGCCCTGCACCCTCAGTGACCGGAGTGTGAAGTGTGTTGAGAGCAATGGCGCACAGCTGCAGTGCTGTGCGCTACCTTTACTGAAGACAGCTGTCTTCTGCCGCCGATTTTCCGGACCTCTTCAGTCTTCTGGCTCTGTAAGGGGGCCGGCGGCGCGGCTCTGGGACCCATCCATGGCTGGGCCTGTGATCGATCCCTCTGGAGCTAATGTCCAGTAGCCTAAGAAGCCCAATCCACTCTGCACGCAGGTGAGTTCGCTTCTTCTCCCCTTAGTCCCTCGATGCAGTGAGCCTGTTGCCAGCAGGTCTCACTGAAAATAAAAAACCTAACACTAAACTTTTCACTAAGCAGCTCAGGAGAGCCCCTAGTGTGCACCCTTCTCGTTCGGGCACAAAAATCTAACTGAGGCTTGGAGGAGGGTCATAGGGGGAGGAGCCAGTGCACACCAGGTGGTCCCAAAGCTTTACTTTTGTGCCCAGTCTCCTGAGGAGCCGCTATTCCCCATGGTCCTTACGGAGTTCCCAGCATCCACTAGGACGTCAGAGAAACATTGTGGTATCCACAGGAAAATATTGGGGTGTAGAGTGGATCTTGATCCAGAGGCATCAACAGGCTAAAGCTTTAGGCTGTCCCAGGATGCATTGGGGCCTCCTCTATGACCCCGGCTCCAGGCACTGGAGCTCAGTTTTGTTAACCAGTCAAATGCAGGAGCAGGTAAAAGAGAAGGCAGATGTTAGTCACATAGAACCACATTCTCACAACAGGAGAAGGTACCAGCTGCTAATGCCATACAAACCCACAGAAGCTAGGTGCGTCAGGGTGGGCATCCTGTGGAACCAATGTACCTCGCAGAAAGAGCGGTAACAATGGTAAGTCTACCATAACTCTCATTTTCTGCAGCAGGATACATTGGTTTCCACAGGAAAACATTGGCAACGTTCCTCAAGGGAGGGGACACGCCTTAACGGGCATGAGAACGTGGCATCCAAGGGAAGCATTCTGGGAGACAGAAGTATAAAAGGCATAGAACCTAATAAACATGTTCACTGAGGACCATGTAGCCGCCTTCACAATTGTTCTGCGGATGCGCCACGGCGAGCCACCCAAGAGGTCAACAGAGTAGAATGGGCTTTAATAGCAGCAGGAGCTGGAAGTCTAGCCTGCGTATAAGCTTGTGTAATCACAATTCTAATCCATCTGACCTCCTGATAGAGGCAGTCCTTTCCACAGAAATACAGAGAGCCCTTACCACATCCAAAGAATGGTCTTTGGAAGACAAATCTTAAAAGATAAAGGCCGGAATCACAATCTCTTGGTTAAGGTGAAAAGATGACAGCACCTTAGGCAAATAACCTGGTTTATTTCAGAGAACTGCCTAGTCACTGTGAAAAATCAATTCAGGTGGACGACAGGACAAAGCGCCTAAGACCGATACCCTTTTTGCAGAGGCAATTGCCAGCAAGAACAGGACCTTGGCCATGAGTCATTTAAGGTCCACTGACTCAAAAGGTTAAAATGGAGACTCTTGCAGGACCTTTAGTACAACAGTCAAATCCCATGGAGCCACAGAAGGGACATGGGGAGGCTGACTTCTAAGTACACCCTGAGCGAAAGTATGAATGTCAGGTATAGATGCAATTTTCCTCTGAAACCATACCAACTAGGCAGAGATGTGACCATTGA
Source organism: Pseudophryne corroboree (assembly GCF_028390025.1). Lineage (NCBI taxonomy): Eukaryota > Metazoa > Chordata > Amphibia > Anura > Myobatrachidae > Pseudophryne > Pseudophryne corroboree. Next base: position 210,141 of record NW_026967503.1, on the reverse strand, counting down.
GGGTGGCCAGACGAAGACCTAAATCAAGGCCTCGTTGTAGAAAAGCCAGGATTCTGGACATTCTAAATTGATATGTATCATAATTCTTGTCAGCACACTAGATGAATTAAGAATTCCAGACTCTAATAAATACGGGCAGATGCCGGTTAGCGGGCTTTCAGCATAGTCTGAATAACTGCCACGGAAAATAGAATTTTAATATACCTACTGGTAAATCCTTTTCTCGTAGTCCGTAGAGGATGCTGGGGTCCATTTTAGTACCATGAGGTATAGACGGTTCCGCAGGAGCCTTCGACACTTTAAGACTTTTCAACAGTGTGAACTGGCTCCTCCCTCTATTCCCCTCCTCCAGACCTCGGTATAGGAACTGTGCCCGAGGTGACAGACAACTTCGAGAGAAGGATTTAACATTAAGCTAGTGGCGAGATTCACACCAGCTCACACCGTTCAGCCATGCCGCACAACATGGCATACAACTCAAAACATGCCAACGAGCATGAATAACGAAAACAGCAACTGCTATATAACAGCTAAACACATGAGAACTTGTGTAAGAAGAAAAAAGATAATGCAGGAAAAATGAGCACTAGGCGGGCGCCCAGCATCCTCTACGGACTATGAGAAAAGGATTTACCGGTAGGTATATTAAAATCCTATTATCATCCTTATTACTATTGAGATTATAGAGGAAAGACACTGATGATGAGGATGTAAAATTAGGATTGTAATTACCTACCGGTAAATCCTTTTCTCGTAGTTTGTAGAGGATGCTGGGGTCCATTTTAGTACCGTGGGGATGTACCAAAGCTCCCCAGTACGGGCGGGAAGGTGCTAATGTTCCTGCAGAATTGACTGACCAAATAGAAGGTCGTCACAGCCAAGGTGTCAAACCTGTAAAACTTAGCAAACGTGTTTGCCCCTGACCAAGTAGCTGCTCGGCAAATCTGTAAGGCCGAGACACCCGGGGCAGCCGCCCAGGAAGAACCCACTTTTCTCGTAGAGTGGGCCTTTACCGAAGTTGGTTTCGGCAATCCTGCCGTGGAATGAGCATGCTGAATGGTACCTCTAATCCAGCGTGCAATAGTCTGCTTAGAAGCAGGACACCCAATATTGTTGGGGTCATAGAGGACAAACAAAGCTTCTGTTTTCCTTAACCAAGCCGTTCTCGCAACATAAGTCCTCAAAGCTCTGATGACATTCAAGGACTTCGAAAGGGCTGAGGTGACAGAAGCCACTAGCATTACAACAGGTTGGTTAATATGGAAAGAAGACACGACCTTTGTAAGAAATTGCTGACGTGTTCTTATCTCAGCCCTATCTTCATGAAAGATCAAGTAAGGACTCTTGTGAGACAAAGCCCCTAACTCAGACACGCATCTGCCTGACGCCAAGGCCAACAGCATGACCACTTTCCAAGTGAGAAACTTCAACTCCACCTCTTAAAGAGGCTCAAACTAGTCCGACTTTAGGAACTGCAACACCACGTTAAGATCCCATGGTGCTGCAGGGGGCACAAATGGTGGTTGGATGCGCAGAACCCCTTTTACAAACGTCTGAACCTCAGGAAGGGAAGCCAACTGTTTCTGAAAGAAAATGGAGAAAGCCGAAATTTGGACCTTGATAGACCCTAATCTTAAACCTGCCTCCACACCAGCCTGTAGAAATAGAAGACGTCCTAATTGAAACTCCATTGCAGGAGACTTCTTGGATTCACACCAAGAAACATACTTTCCCCAAATACGATGGTAATGTCTAGACGTTACTCCTTTCCTGGCCTGAATAAGTGTGGGAATGACTTCATTGGGAATACCCTTTTGGGCTAGGATCTGGCGTTCAACAGCCATGCCGTCAAACGTAGCAGCGGTAAGTCTTGATAAACCAACGGCCCTTGCTGAAGGAGGTCCTCTCAAAGAGGAAGAGGCCGAGGATCTTCTATCAGTAACTCCTGAAGATCTGGATATCAAGCCCTCCTTGGCCAATCTGGGGCAATGAGAATCGCCCGAACCCTTGTTCTTCTTATAATCTTGAGAGTTTTGGGTATTAGTGGAAGTGGATAAACTGACTGGAACAACCACTGGGTCACCAGTGCATCCACTGCTATTGCTTGTGGGTCTCTCGACCTGGAACAATATTTCTGAAGCTTCTGGGTGGAGGCCCCATTTTCCTGGATGGAGATTGTGTCTGCTGAGGAAGTCTGCTTCCCAGTTGTCCACTCCTGGAATAAAGATTGCTGACAGAGCTTTTGCATGTCTTTCTGCCCAGAGGAGTATTTTTGTCACCTCTGCCATTGCCGTTCTGCTTTTCGTTCCTCCCTGACCGTTTATGTAAGCCACTGCTGTTACATTGTCTGACTGGATCTGTATGGGACGATCTTGAAGAAGATGCGCCGCTTGTTGAAGGCTGTTGTAAACGGCTCTCAACTCCAGAATGTTTATGTGAAGAAGCATTTCTTGACTTGACCATCTTCCTTGGAAGCTTTCCCCTTGTGTCACTGCTCCCCAACCTCGGAGACTTGCATCCGTGGTCACTTGGATCCAGGCATGAATCCCGAACCTGCGTCCCTCCAGGAGGTGAGTACTGTGTACCAACCACAGGAGCTAAATTCTGACTTTCTCCGGCTGGGTCCACAGGTTATCCACAGGATAACATTGAGATATGCTTGAGCGTCAGCGGATTTGCACCAAATCGATCACAAGCTTTGTGGCCTCCCAGGGCTCGTCCATATAATCACGCCCACCGACTCAGTCAAATCAGTTTTTTGTTTGGTGCGGCAGGAGTCGGACCATGGTCACAGGGCTGCTATTTGGCAGCCCTAAGAGCTTTTTTTTAATTAATTTTTATAGTCTTACCTTTTTTTGAGTGAACTTTCCTAACAGCGTCTTACACGCATATTGGAAAGAGTCGCTCCAACAACTCTCCGCCGGGTTGCAACAATGCTTACCCACGGTACAAGTGCTGTCTCCATGGGCGTCTGTGTCGGATGTTGCTAGCAGGTCCAGCAGACATGACCAGGCTGTGGCCGGAGCACGGGGAGAAGGTAAGGCATCGGTTCCGCTTAGAGGGGGAATACGGACACAGCCGCACTGATTTGGGAGACTACCATACAGTAGCTGGCGCGCCACCACCACAGGTTCTCTAGCACTAGGCTTTAGGGATCAGAAGGCTTTATCATTTTTTTTTTTATTTATTTATCACCAAATATGGCAAGCCTTTATTCATTGGTGCAGTGAAAGAAATATGGATCCCAAATCTTTCAGAGTATCCAGAATCTTAGATTTCCTTCAGGCAGGGATGGATAAGGGTTTGAAGGTGGCTTCCTTGAGAGTTCAAGTTTCAGCATTAACTGTATGGTTTAAAAAAAAATAGCTACTTTACAGGATGTGCGTACTTTTTTCCAGGGAATGCTGCACATTCAACCACCTTTTGTTCCTCCTGCAGTACCTTGGGATTTAAGTCTGGTTCTCAAAGCCCTTCAGGGGCTCCGTCTGAACCACTTAAGAAAGTGGATCTTAAATGGTTGACAGCTAAAGTACTCTTTCTTCTGACCATGGCATCAGCTAGAAGAGTATCAGATTTAGGAGCACTATCATGTAAATCTCCTTTTCTGAGTTTTTATCCAGATAAAGCAGTTCTAAGAACTAAGTCTGGTAATCTTCCAATCTGCAGAGAATGTCGATGGATGCTCCACTTCTGTTCCCTCAACGTCCAGATCTACTAATGCAGGGTTCCTGTTATCACAGGCATCTGGATCGACTATCGTTGACGGTGTGGCTCTTGAAACCTCTATCCTGAAGTCAAGAGGATTCTCGCTACAGGTAAATTCAAACTGTACTCAGAGCAAGGAAATCCTCCTCACCTCGCATTTGTTACCGAATATGGCAGGCCTATATTCATGGTGCAGTAAAAGAAAATATGGACCCGTAATCTTTCTAGGGTCTTAGATTTCCTTCAGGCGGGAATGGATAAGGGTTTGAAGGTGGCTTCCTTGAGAGTACAAGTATCAGCATTGACAGTAGGGTTCCAAAAGAAGAGTGTCAGATTTAAGGGCGCTGTCATGTTGTTCTCCTTTTCTGTTTTTTTTATCCAGATAAAACAATTCTCAGAACTAGGTCTGGGTATCTTCCTAAGTTGGTCTCTAAGTTTCACCTTAATGAAGAAATTGTGGTCCCGGCTTTTTAGGTAGCGGGACTGTCTGCGGGAGAAGCGTCGATGGACGTAGTCCGTGCATTAAGAATCTACGTAGATCGTACCAGTGGCGTCAGAAAGACAGATTCTCTCTTCATTCTCTACGGATTTCATAAGAGGGGATGGCCTGCTACTAAACAGATGATAGCAAGATGGCATCGAATGACGATTTCAGAATCATACTCTGGTGCTGATCTCCCTGTTCCGGCTAATGTCTCTGCTCACTCTACATGTAAGGTAGGTCCTTCATGGGCAGCACAACATGGTGCGTCAGCAGAACAGATATGTAAGGCAGCCACATGGTCTTCCATTAACACATTCATTAGACATTATGACTTGGATACTTTTGCCTCTCATGACGCTGAATTTTGGTGAGAGGTTCTCCTGTCCAATCAGGAGCGTCCCCACCACTAAAAATCCTGTGGATAACCTGTGGACTCAGCCGGAGAAATATACATTATGGTAAGAACTTACCAGTGATAACGGTATTTCTCCTATGTCCACAGGTTTCCACAGGGTTCCCACCCCGACGCACCTGATTTGAGAATCTTTAGACTCACAAACCTCTTCCCTCTTGGGTGGAAGGGTGTGCATGTGTGTTCTTCTCGCCAGAATGGGGTTCAACATAATGCTCCTACCTAATTGCTTTGGAAACAATGGATTTGACTGAGTCGGTGGGCGGGATTATATGGACGAGCCCGGTGCATCCTGGGAGGCCACAAAGCTCGTGATCGATTTGGTGCCAATCCGCTGATGCTCAAGCATATCCCAATGTTATCCTGTGGAAACCTGTGGACATAGGAGAAATACCGTTATCAACGGTAAGTTCTTACCATAACGTATATTTTGCCGATAGGATTATTCTCTGATGCATGTGTAGATGCGATCCGGACCACTTGTCCAGCAGGTCCCGCTGGAACACCCTGGCATGAAATCGGCCATATTGTAGAGCCTCGTAAGCCGCTACCATCTTTCACAGCAGTCGGATGCACTGATGGATCGACACGCGTGCTGGTTTCAAAAGTAGCTTGACCATCTTCTGGATCCCCAGAGCCATTTCCACCGGTAGAAATATTTTCTGTACCTCGGTGTCCAGTATCATTCCCAGAAATGATAACCTCATTGTCGGTTCCAATTGTGATTTTGGAAGATTTATGATCCAACCATGCTGTTGAAGCACCGTCAGGGATAGTGCAATGTTCTGCACTAACGTCTCCCTGGATCTCGCTTTTATCAGGAGATCGTCCAGGTAAGGAATTATGTTGACTCCTTTCTTGCGAAGGAGAACCATCATCTTCTCCATCACCTTGGTGAATATTCTCGGAGCCGTGGAGAGCCCGAAAGGCAATGTCTGGAACTGGTAGTGGCAGTCCTGAACCGCAAACCTCAGGTATGCTTGATGTGGAGGGTAAATGTGAACATGCAAATAAGCACCCTTGATGTCCACTGACACCATAAATTCCTTCTCCTCCAAACTGGAGATTACTGCTCTCAAGGACTCCATCTTGAATTTGAACCATTTCAGGTAAAGATTCAAAGATTTTAGGTTTAAAATCGGCCTGACCGAGCCGTCCGGCTTCGGCACCACAAACAGACTTGAATAAAATCCTATTTCCTGTTGAAGAACAGGAACTAAGGAAATTACTTACATTTTTGTATTACGTCCAGCCCTTTTGTTCTGTCCTGAACAGAAACTGGTAAGGCTGATTTGAAAAATCGGCATGGGGGAGATCTTGAAATTCCAACTTGTAACCTTGAGATACTATCTGTAATATCCAAGGATCCAGATCCGAGTGAACCCAGACCTGGCTGAAGAACAGTAAACGCGACTCCACTCGATCGTACTCCCACAGGGGAGCCCCAGCATCATGCTGTGCTTTTAGCAGAAGCAGCGGTTGACTTTTGCTCTTGCGAACCTGATGGTGTTGTAGGTTTTCTACCTCTTCCTCGCCCTCGTCCTGCAAAGAAGGGGTACTTTTTTTTGTACTTGTCGGGCTGAAAGGACTTCATTGCATGAGAATGATACCCTTTCCTAGCTGGAGCAGCTGCAGAAGGCAGAAATGCTTACTTGCCTTATGTAGTTGTTAAAATCATGGCATCCAGCTTGTCTCCAAACAGGGCCTCACCATTGTAAGGGAGAGCCTCAATATTTCTCTTCGATTCCGCATCAGCATTCCATTGGCGGATCCATAGTGCCCTGCGGGCTGAAATCGCCATAGCAGAGGATCTTGAACTTAGCAACCCAACATCCTTCATAGCCTCAACTAAGTAACCTGCAGCATCTTTGATATGACTGAGAATTAGGACCAAGTCATCCTTATCAACTGTGTCTATATTAACTAGCAAGTTGTCTGACAATTTTTAAACAGCATTACCCACCCATACACAAGCAATGCTGGGCCTGAGCAACGTTCCGTTAGACATATAAACTTTAAGGTTGTCTCTAATTTACGGTCAGCAGGGTCCTTTAATGAAGCTGAACCTGGGGCAGGCAAAATAATTTTCTTAGACAGCCTAGAACTGAGGTGTCTACCATACGGGGTGTCTCCCATTTGTGCCTATCTCCCTCAGGGAAAGTGTACGCTACACGTATCCTTCAATTAATTTCTTTTCTGGGTTGGACCAGGATTCTTCAAAGAATGTATTCAATTCCTTTGAAGGAGGAAAAGTCACCACCTGCTTTTTATTTAATTAAAAATAATCTTTTTCCACGGGTACCAGTGTTGTATCGGTAAACTCCAACACCTCTTTAATAGCGACTATCATACATTGAATGCTTTTGGCTAATTTGGGGTCTACCCCTCTGGAATCCCCAGTGTCGAAGTCAGTGTCGGAATCTGTGTCTGTGTCCCCTTGCATGATCTGCGCCAGAGACCTTTTTTGGGAAGCATTGACATATTATTCTGCAACTTTCTCACCCACACTGGCTCCTTCTGAGAGGGAAGGGTCACCACATTACCCTATTGTGCATCTAAAATGGGTTCCTCTGGGGAAGAACTCTCCCCCTTGTCTGACACGTTACACACGTGTACACACACACCACTCTCACTCAGGAGAGCTATAGGGTACAGACTCACACTAATGTCTGTTAGAGAAACACAGAGGGATTTTCCAGTCCACACACTGCGCCCTATTTGTAAATTGTATAAGAATTACACAACTACCGCGCTTAATCAAATATTAGGCCTGCAGACCTAATGTAATGAACACTTCCCTCCCCCTCTATAACACCCTGGTACTTGTATCAGCGTTGTCTTGAGGAGAAACAGCGTTCAGGAGCATCTCTCTGGCGTTTCTGCAGGAGAAAATGGCGCCCAGTGAGTGGTCTGGCAAGTCTGAGGAGAAGCCCCGCCCCCTTGTAATGGCGCGATTCAGCATCAGCTAGGATTAATATTTATACTGGCCGGGGTTGTACATCAGCGGCTTCCATGTATGTACAGTTTTGCCAGTGAGAGTAAGGATTTTTAACATGGCGCTCAGAGCACGCACTTCCTGCGCACTCTGCACCATTGTGCTGAGAGACATGCTGCGCAGCATCCCGCCACTGCGCTTGTACCTCTGTACCACCAACGATGACCAGAGGACCCCTCTCTGCAGAACACCGGTAATATACTCACCAGCCTTCTGACTTCTGGCTCTGTTAGGGGTGGCGGCAGTGTTGTGGGAGTGAACGCTAGCCAGGCTTGGGCTGTGTTCAGTACCCTTCAGGAGCTAATGGTGTCCTGTCAGCAGAACCATTGAACTAATTGAGAAGCTGGTTCCTACTTCCACCCCTAAGTCCCACGAAGCAGGGAAGCCATTGCCAGCAGTCTTTTTCTAGCAGAACTCTGTAGCGCTCCACTAGTGTGCATCCAGTCTCCCGGGCACATTTTCTAAACTGAGGTCTGGAGGAGGGGCATAGATGGAGGAGCCAGTTCACACTGTTGAAAAGTCTTAAAGTGCCGTAGGCTCCTGCGGAACCGTCTATACCCCATGGTACTAAAATGGACCACAGCATCCTCTAGGACGTAAGAGAAAATCCTTTGGTCCTCAGGAGTGTAGCTTCAAAAGCCACACTGTCAAAGCCAGTCTGGCCAGGTCTGGGCAAAGACAAGGGCCCTGTATGAGAAGGTCCGGGTGCTGCGGAAGTAGAAGGGGTCTCTCTGCAATAATGACATGGGATGATCTAGATATTGTGGCAATTACAGAGTCATGGTGCAATGAAAATCATGACTGGGACATAGCTATCCCGGAATATACTTTATTTAGGAAGGACAGAATGGGAAAAATCGGATGAGGGGTAGCAATGTATGTAAAAAAAAATAAAAAAAGCATAAATACTACCTTAACACAAAGTATTGAAGAAAAAACTGAGGCCCTTTGGGTGACCATAGAAATAGGGGAGAAGTCGATTATTCGTATTGGTGTGATATATAGGACACCAGGACAGGAAGTAGAACTGGACAAGAACCTATTGCAGGACATAACTAAAATGGCATTAATAGCAGAGATAATAATCATGGGAGACTTTAATCTTCCTGATGTAAACTGGGAGGTGTCTGTTGCTAGTTCCACTAGCAGTAGAGACATTTTAAATTCCCTTCAGGGAGCATCCCTCCACCAATTGGTGAGGGAGCCCACTCGGAAAGACGTAATATTAGACTTAATACTTACAAATAGAGACAGAATATCGGACGTAAAAGTGGGTGAAAACCTGGGGTCCAGTGATCATCAAGCAGTAGGTTCAGCATTAAGACATAGACTGACTCGTCCCATACAAAAACAAAGGTGTTGGATTTTAGGAAGGCTGATATTGTAGGGATGGGAAAATGTGTAAGCGATTCTTTTGCAGAGCGGAGGAACTTGGAAGCAGTGCAGGAGAGGTGGGAAACATTAAAATGTGCAATATTAAAGGCAACAGACCTTTGTATCAAAACTGTTAGGAAAAACACAAGGAAAAGGAAGCCAGTGTGGTTTGCGAAAGAAATAGCAAATATTGTGAAAGAAAAAGATGGCTTTTAGGAAATATAAGCAGACACAAAATAATGAAGACAAAGAGATATATCTTGTTAGACAGAAGGAGACTAAGATGCTAATCAGATGTGCAAAAGCACAAGCTGAGGAGAAAATGGCCCAGCCAGTGGGTAAAGGAGGCAAAACTTTTTTTTAAGGTATATAAGTGAAAGGAGAAAAACGAAAGATGGAATTATAAAACTAAAGACAGAGACTGGGAGTTTTGTTGAGGGAGACAATGTAATAACAGATCATCTTAATAATTATTTTTGCTCAGTATTCACTACTGAAAGAGAGGGGAAGGGGTCACAGTTAAGTTGCAGGGATATTCAGGAAAATGAAACAAGTACATTTACAGAGGAGAAGGTCCTAACAGAACTCTCAAAGCTGAAAGTGGACAAATCTATGGGGCCAGATGGGATACATCCAAGGATACTAAAAGAATTTAAAGAGGTGCTGGTAGCACCATTGACAGAATTATTCAACCAGTCATTAGCTACAGGAGTAATTCCAGAAGACTGGAAAAGAGCAAACGTAGTCCCACTGCACAAAAGTGGAAGCAAGGAAGAGGCAAACAGCTACAGACCAGTGAGTCTTACATCAGAAGTTGGGAAATTGATGGAAACACTCTTAAAAGAAAGAGTTGTAGATTATCTCAAATCCAGCAATTTACAGGATCCCAAACAGTATGAATTCACTGGGGGAAGATCATGTCAAATCTTATTGACTTTTTTGACTGTGTGACTAAAGTGATGGATAAAGGTGGAGCCGTGGATATAGCTTATCTAAACTTTAATAAGGCTTTTGACCCTGTTCCATATCGCAGGCTGCTAAATAAACTTTGAAGCTTGGGATTGGATACTAGAATATTTAATGGATAAGATCTTGGTTGCAGGATACAAAACAGAGAGTTGTGGTAAATGGAGTGCATTCACAAGAGGAAAATGTTACCAGTGGAGTACCCCAGGGATCTGTACTTGGACCAGTGCTTTTTAATATCTTTATTGGTGACATTGCAAATGGCATCAAAGGGAAAGTATGCCTTTTTGAAGATGACACAAAGGTATGCAACAGGGTAGACACACCAGGTGGGGCAAAACAAATGATTGAGGATCTAGGTAGACTAGAGGAATGGTCAAGAGTGTGTCAATTACAGTTTAATGCCAAAAAATGCAAAATCATGCACTTGGATCTTAAAAATCCACAGGTTAAATATAGTATTAATGGCACTATGGCCCTCATTCCGAGTTGATCGCTCGCTAGCTGCTTTTAGCAGCAGTGCAAACGCTAAGCCACCGCCCTCAGGGAGTGTATCTTAGCTTAGCAGAAGTGCAAACGAAAGGTTAGCAATTCTGCTATAAAATATTGGCATACAGTTTCAGAGTAGCTCGAAACTTACTCCTACCTTGCGATTACTGCAGACAGTTCAGTTCCTGTTTTGACGTCCCAAACACGCCCTGCGTTCTGGCAGCCACTCCGTTTCTTCAGGCACGCCTGCGTTTTCTGCTGACACGCCTGCGTTTTTTTAGCACACTCCCGGAAAATGCTCAGTTACCACCCAGAAACGCCCCTTTCCTGTCAATCACTCACCGATCACTCGAGCGATAGAAAACAGTCGTTCAGCCTTGTGTAAAACTGCAAAGTTTTGTGTGAAAGTACTTAGCGCGTGCGCACTGCCGCCCATACGCATGCGCAGTTTTGCCGTTTTTTTACCTTATCGCTGTGCTGTGAAAATCGCCAGCAAACGATCAACTCGGAATGAGGGCCTATACTGGAAACTACTGAGGAGGAAAGGGATCTAGGAGTCACTATTTCAGGTGACATAAAGGATAAATATAGTATTAATGGCACTATACTGGAGACTACTGGGGAGGAAAGGGATCTAGGAGTCACTATTTCAGGTGACATAAAGGATAAATATAGTATTAATGGCACTATACTGGAGGCTACTGAGGAGGAAAGGGATCTAGGAGTCACTATTTCAGGTGACATAAAGGATAAATATAGTATAATGGCACTATACTGGAAACTACTAAGGAGGAAAGGGATCTAGGAGTCACTATTTCAGGTGACATAAAGGATAAATATAGTATTAATGGCACTATACTGGAAACTACTGAGGAGGAAAGGGATCTAGGAGTAACTATTTCAGGTGACATAAAGGATAAATATAGTATTAATGGCACTATACTGGAAACTACTGAGGAGGAAAGGGATCTAGGAGTAACTATTTCAGGTGACATAAAGGATAAATATAGTATAATGGCACTATACTGGAAACTACTGAGGAGGAAAGGGATCTAGGAGTCACTATATCAGGTGACAAAGGATAAATATAGTATTAATGGCACTATACTGGAAACTACTAAGGAGGAAAGGGATCTAGGAGTCACTATTTCAGGTGACAAAAGGATAAATATAGTATTAATGGCACTATACTGGAAACTACTGAGGAGGAAAGGGATCTAGGAGTCACTATATCAGGTGACATAAAGGATAAATATAGTATTAATGGCACTATACTGGAGGCTACTGAGGAGGAAAGGGATCTAGGAGTCACTACTTCAGGTGACATAAAGGATACATATAGTATTAATGGCACTATACTGGAAACTACTAAGGAGGAAAGGGATCTAGGAGTCACTATTTCAGGTGACATAAAGGATAAATATAGTATTAATGGCACTATACTGGAAACTACTGAGGAGGAAAGGGATCTAGGAGTCACTATTTCAGGTGACATAAAGGATAAATATAGTATTAATAGCACTATACTGGGAACTACTGAGGAGGAAAGGGATCTAGGAGTCACTATTTCAGGTGACATAAAGGATAAATATAGTATTAATGGCACTATACTGGGAACTACTGAGGAGGAAAGGGATCTAGGAGTCACTATCTCAGGTGACATAAAGGATAAATATAGTATTAATGGCACTATACTGGAAACTACTGAGGAGGAAACGGATCTAGGAGTCACTATTTCAGGTGACATAAAGGATAAATATAGTATTAATGGCACTATACTGGGGACTACTGAGGAGGAAAGGGATCTAGGAGTCACTATTTCAGGTGACATAAAGGATAAATATAGTATAATGGCACTATACTGGAAACTACTGAGGAGGAAAGGGATCTAGGAGTCACTATTTCAGGTGACATAAAAAATAAATATAGTATTAATGGCACTATACTGGAAACTACTGAGGAGGAAAGGGATCTAGGAGTCACTATTTCAGGTGACCTAAAGGATAAATACAGTATTAATGGCACTATACTGGGAACTACTGAGGAGGAAAGGGATCTAGGAGTCACTATTTCAGGTGACATAAAGGATAAATATAGTAATAATGGCACTATACTGGAAACTACTGAGGAGGAAAGGGATCTAGGAGTCACTATTTCAGGTGATATAAAGGATAAATATAGTATAATGGCTCTATACTGGGAGCTACTGAGGAGGAAAGGGATCTAGGAGTCACTATTTCAGGTGACATAAAGGATAAATATAGTATAATGGCACTATACTGGAACTACTGAGGAGGAAAGGGATCTAGGAGTCACTATTTCAGGTGACACAAAGGCAGGAAAACAATGTAACAGAGCATTGAGGAAGGCTCATGCAAACAAATAAACAATAAAAAACTAGCGCTGCTGATGTTTTATAAATGATTAAAACATTAAAACAGTAGAACTTTCACAATGAAACATCTGATGGAAGAGTTTTTAGAAACGAAATGCTTCATCCACAATCTGCCCTCAAATGGCTCCACGTATTTAGAAAGACACTCACGTCAATATTCAGCCTGGCGTTCCTATAAGGGTATCTTTATGGCTATAGGAAATAGCTGGTGCTCTTTTCAATCGCAGTGAACCATAAGAATGACACTCACATCAATATTCAGCCTGGCGTTCCTATAAGGGTATCTTTATGGCTATAGGAAATAGCTGGTGCTCTTTTCAATCACAGTGAACCATAAGAATGACACTTACATTGAAGTTCAGTCTCGAGTGCACTGAAAGGTTTCTTTTTATTTCTCCACTCACTGCAGACAGGAGACAGGTAGACGGTAGTGCTTAAAAATGTACACAAATTTATTCATGAAGCATAAAAACACACGAATACCGCAACACACGTCCCGCAGCTGATGGACGGTCGTCACAGCATAAAAACTTGAGGAAGGCTAGTCAGATGCATGGCTGCATTGGAAGAGGAATCAGCAGCAGAAAGAAAGAAGTAATAATGCCACTGTATAGGTCATTGGTACGGCCTCATCTAGAATACTGTATTCAGTTCTGGAGGCCATATCTTCAAAAGGATATTAATACATTAGAAACTGTACAAAGGAGGGCAACTAAAATGGTGCATGGCTTACATCACAAAACATACCCAGAAAGACTAAGAAATCTCAATATGTATAGTTTGGAGCAGAGAAGGGAAAGGGGGGACATGATAGAAACTTTCAAATGTATCAAGGGTTTTAACAAAGTCCAGGAGGGAAACATTCTCCAAATGAAGAGAAGCAATAGGACACGAGGACATGCACTGAGACTGGAGGGGGGGAGGTTCAGGGGAAATTTGCGGAAAAATTATTTCACAGAAAGGGTAGTGGACAAGTGGAATAGCCTCCCATCAGAGGTGGTAGAGGCTAAGACAGTAGAGCAATTTAAACATGCATGGGATAGACATAAGGATATCCTTTCAAAGAAATAAGGATCAAATTGTCAGACTTGGTTTTGTCTGTGTCCCCGGAGGGGGCGCTAGTGGGTCAGTGGAAGTAGGAGGGAGAAAGTGAGGAGGCTGGATGAAGTTTCTGCGCATGGGCGCAATGATATTTATTAAACAGAAAGTTCACAACGGCAGCAGAAAATAAACAATAAGAAATGCAAATGTCAATAGTGCAGCATGGAAGCTGAAAGTCTATGGCAACAGAAATATGGCAAATGGATGAATGGTAACTGACGAATGATAACTGGTAAATAATAATAACTGATGAATGTAAACTGATGAATGATAACTTGGTAGAAGATAATCTGGTATGGGAACCAGAGCAGTTTAAAACGTGGAGCCAGCAGAGATGGTAATGAATGGCAAACCTGGTAGCAGAGGCAGGAGACTGACAATGTCCACAGTGCAGGTGATGAGGCACTAGCAGCAAGCAAGCTGCATCACAGGTGGGGAGATGGAACACACCTGGAGTCAGTCTCTACTGCTAGGCTGAAGCACACTGAGTTGGTGATTAGTGTGAAGCCTGTAAACAGAAGCAGGTGTTGCTGAGGCTTGTAGTTCCATGGAGCTGTGAGAAGTAACCAGGAGCACAAAGTCTCAGATAGATGACCAGGAACACGGAGGAACAGGTAGGTATCCAGGAACACGGAGGAACAGGAACCAGATCCAGACACATGGGTCGCAGGAGTGACACAAAGTTCAGGATCCCTCCAGACTGATCCTGTAGCTCCTGATATACCCCCTGATGTGCAGTCATTGGTGGGAGTGAGGAAAGTAGGTGCGGCCAAGCACCGGATTGGCCGCCGTGCTCTGACCGATGGAGACTGTCATGGCGGCGCCCATGCCGTGGCCTAGCGGGAACGCGGCGTGCTACACGCCCGCTGTCACAGGAGCGCTCCCAGGCCCAGGATGACGTCTGATGGCAGAGGTGCGGATGACAGTGGAACGCAGGGACCCTGGACGGAGTCCGCACCGGCGGACAGATGTGACCGTGGTGAGTCGATTCCTGACAGTACCCCCCCTTTAAGGTTGGGCACTGAACACCCACGTGGCTTGGAAGGATGAGTGTTATGGAAGACACGGACCAACCTTGGAGCATGGACCTCTGACGAATTCACCCAACTTCTCTCCTCCGGACCATAACCGGACCAATCGATAAGATATTGTAGACGACCATACCGGCAACGGGAATCCAGAATCTTCAGTTGGCATACTGAAGACCACCCAAAGCAATCATCTGAGATCTGACCTGATATGAGACCTGATCTGATCTGGAGACAGAAACGCCCATTGACTGTGCGTATCCAGAAGTGCCCCTTGGTGCACTATGCTCCGAGCTGGGACCAGCGAGGACTTTTTCCAATTTATAAGCCAACTATGGGCTGGCAGGAAGCTTACTGTCAATTGCAGATGACTGAGGAGGACATCATGGGAATTTGCCAGAATCAGCAGATAGTCCAGATACGGTAGGATTATGATCCCCTGGTAACGGAGATGTGACGTCATCACGGCCATGACCATGGTGAAAATCTGAGAAACCGTAGCCAGTCCAAATGGTAGAGCCTGGAATTGAAAGTTTAGGTTGCCAACAGCAAACCACAAAAACTGCTGGTGTGACCTGGCAATCGGTATATGCAGGTATGCATCCTGTATATCCAGGGATACCATATAGACTCCGGGTTCCATAGCCAGTACAATTGAGCGCAGTGTTTCCATACGAAACCTGGGTACTCTCACAAACTTGTTCAGAGATTTGAGGTTGAGCATAGGCCGGAATGACCCATTGGGTTTCGGAACTAGAAACAGGATCGAATAATAAACTCTGGCTCTCTGGGACTGAGGTATCGGCACAACTACTCCTGTACTCAGGAGAAAACTGACACTCGTTTGCAAAGCTTGCACCTTTAACGGATCCCATGTGCCTGAAGTGGTCTTTAACCAGACTTGGGTGAACTGTAGAAGTCGGCCTCCCACCCTGGGATCCTCCAGGGGGAGGCCTGTCCCATCATGCAGCAGGTTTGTCATGTTTTGAAGCAGGCTGATGGGCATCCCAGGATTGTGTGGCCTTGGGCTAGGTGGTTTTTGGAGCACGAGATTGTCTCGGCTATGCCTGACCTTTTGATTTCCATTGAGGCCAAAAAGATTAGTTTTTGGGAGAAAAGCAGTCTTAGCAGCTGCTAATTCAGACACAATTTTAATCAGGCAAATATAGTGGTGGATACTCAATTAGCTTAGTGATATCATTCAGGTGCTTGAATGGGAGTTTTCACCAAACAACATGTCCCCCTTAAATGGGAGTACCTCCAAGTCTCTTTGGAGTCTACTTCCACCTTCCATGACATCAAAAACAGAAAACGGTGAGCCAGGACGACGTTGACGCCTTGGCTGCCAGTACTCCTGAATGTAACAGGCTGTGGTGGTAATGTGAGACAGGTATTGTCTGTCACGGTCAGATATATCGTCAGGCAGCTCATCTTTTAATGCCTGAACCCACACTTCAATACCTTTTGCAGCCCAGGAGGCAGCTATGGTGGGCCTATGCACAGCTCCTGTAAGGGAGTAAATAGATTTCAGGCATCCCTCCACACGCTAATCTGTCAGTTTCTTCGGTGAGGTGACAGTGGTGACAGTCAGAGTGGATGATACCATAAGATCACAAGACGGGTGACATGAGAATCCAACAGTGGTGGATTTTCCCACTTAACTCTGCAGGGAGAGGATATCGAGCCAAGGCCCGTTTAAGCACAGGGAATTTCTTCTTTTTAGTAGATCAGGGTTCCCGTCTGATGTCCACTGAATGGTCAGAATGGGGTAACACAGTTTTATCAACTTTCTGCAGCTTAAACATATCGGTTTCTTTTGCCGTAGTAGTGGAATCCTCATAGCACTACTAATAAGGCAGGAACATCAACCTGTAAGGGAGAATCCTCATCAGTAACACCACATTCAGTGTCTGACAAGGCCATATGTTCCCCCTCCTCTTCAGATGAAACATCAGAGAGGTATATGGACTGTGAGGAAGTAGCCCGCTTAGATGACCCAGAAGCACAGGAGTGACCTGGGGTGGATATCTGTCTAACCAAGGACTGATTTATTTGTTGCAGCTGGTTAAATTTTATGCCCAAGGCGGATTAACCATAGGGACAATATGTGGCTGTAGTGGTACAAGTGGTCCCATAGGGGGTGTAAGGAGTTCCACCAAAGTACTCAGTAGGTTAGTGAACGCAGCCTAGGATGGATCCTGATTGGTTCCAGGAGCTGCAGACTGACAGGGAGATGTATGACACACAGTACACAAACCATCATACACAGCTTCCCCCTCTAGTAAATCTTTGGTGCATACTCTGCATGATGCAGGAGCTTCCACAGACTTACTGCACTTCTTGTTACACATTGTACACAAAATGCAACAATAGAGCGGTTTAGTACGATAAAGCCAAAGTACAACATCTGCAAATAAAGCCGTTAGTATGTGAACGAGTACACAGTACACAACACCTGCGAATAAATCCGGTATTATGTGACCGAGTACACAGTAGATTACACGTAATAGGTAAATACTGTGTCGCACTAACTATATATATGACCCAGACGCACCTAGCCTCTTAGAGTATGGAATATATGGACAGTTGTATCTGGGAAACACTGAAAGTGAAACCACACAGCAGATGCATGCACACATAGTCACAGGCAATGCAGAAATTATTACCACAATAACGCTGCACTGGACTAGAATATTATATATATATATATATATATCACAGCACGGTCCTAGACCGGCGGTATATATTAGAATACTCGTACAATATATTCTGTAACAGGTACACTTTTTCTTAACTAACGCCGTCTGTATAAAGACATGTAGAATACTGAAGTGTTCGTACAGTCACAGCGCTGTATACAGTCAGCTCTACAAGGCAGACCTTGCCCTGCAGTCCCGGAGACCAGCCGCAGCTATGCTCAGAAGATGGCGCCCAGCGTCTCAGTCAGGAAGTGAGGGAGAGTGTGAGACAGCACCAGGGTGGGAAAATCTGCTCAGACATAAAACCCTGAGCCGGGGGAGGGGCTACAGGTCAAGCACTGACTCCCCTATGCTGGACTTCCACCCCAAGTACTGTGAGTCTTATTAAATGGGGTGTTAGTACACCCAACCTGTACTCAGACACCCCAGTGGTCTAGTGGGATTCTTGCCCGGAGACAGTCTCCACGCCAACGCCGCAACCCGTATCCCACCTAGGTTACCCTCTTACCTCCTCACCATAGCAGCCATGCGAACCAGGAGAGCGTCTGCGACCATGTGCCTTAAGCCGGAGCGTCTCTGCCGCAAGTACCCGGGAACTGAATTGCGTGAGTATGTGATGCCGCTTGGGAGGTGATGGAGCTGCAGCACTGAATGTCAAACGGACATATCAGCGCTGCGGCCCTTGAAGTCTTCTTAGAAAGCTTTTCAGGGCTGCCCAGCACAGCCCTCTTGTTGGGTGACCTGCTGCTGCAGGCACCAACTCGAAGCTGAGCTCCAGTGCCAGGAGGCGGGGGTTTATAGAGGAGGCACCAATGCATCCTGGGACAGCCTTAAACTTTAGCCTGTTGGTGCCTCTGGATCAAGATCCACTCTACACTCCAATGTTTTCCTGTGGAAACCAATGCATCCTGCTGCAGAAAGGTATTTTCTTTGTAAAAGACGTCTAGCATTAACATATTTCACTGACCAGAAGGCGGCGGTGGTAGCCATTCAGGAATCACATGTTCCATTGCACTCTCCCCTCAGTTTACCAATAACTACCCAGCATGCTATATCTCCTGTGGTGTAGTCATCCTTTCTAATAGATCCTGCCCCTATCACCTGGACAGCAAGTGGGTGAATTGCAGTGGTAGATATTGGATTCTAGTTGGGAAAATTCATTATAAATATGTCATCCTCACTTCTCTCTATGCCCCTCATGCCAGACAGCCCCGATTTCATAAAACTTTTTTATTCAAAAGCTACAAGAAATTGCACTTCTCCTTATGGGAGATGTTACTCTTGCTCCAGACCCTCACCTTGATAGATCCACCACTACTGATGAACAGACCAGTAATGCCGCCCGTTCCTCAGCTTCCTCATGCCCCCATTTATTAGCTGAATCTGACCTCTATAATACTCGGAGAATTAGACATCCAGGTGTGCGTGATTATACTTATTACTCTGCTGTACACAGGTCATATTAGAGAACAGACCTTCTTCTAGGTCGTTACAATTGATTCCTCACATTGATATATTTCTGTATGGGGTGATATTTGTAACTACTTTTTAGATGCCATTTTGTCCACGTGTAACTCCATTTTGTATATTTATGACCTCATTGCTCTATATATGTACATTTTATTAGGATTAGTGCTTGAGACACCAGTTAGAAATATAGATCCACAGCTGTCTCTCATCTTTGACCTAGTGTGAAGGACATAGTGAGTGGGAAGAATATACACAGCTTTTAGGCTGGCTGATTATAATAAATATATCTTCCTATTATCAGCATCTCAGATGGAAACTGTCTAGTAAGATGTTTGGGGTATTGTATTCATAAGTAGGTGAAAGGGGACAGTTGTCCAGGATAAGATAAATGATGTTATACTGAGTGACTACTGCACCCAGCATCACACACCCTGAGTGTAATATCTGGTAAGACAATGTTAGCGTATCCTTGCAGGGTATAAAGCCTAGAGACTTACACATAGCAGGTTAGTTCCGAGTGAAGCTAGTTCTGTCTGCAGCGGATATAGACTTCTATAAACCCTCCACAGTTTAATAAATTCAGAGTTATTCAAGAGGGACCCTGAGGGCGACTGAACTATATTGTTTAAACTACGTAATTGATGACCATCATCTGGGACAGATCATGAAACATCTGAGATAAGAGCGGAGTATTCTAATTTGTTCTTCCTATTACTGGAACTGAGTATAACTTGTTGTTTGCAGGTTCTCATTGTTGTAACTTAGAGAAATAAATGCTTATCCTTTATAATATGTCCTGTGTCAGTCTCCATATTTATCACATTGTGTCCCAGAACCTGGTCGCTTGAATTTTTCAAACAACATGGTCTGATCACACCCCTCTGATAGGGTCCTGGTCGCCTTTTCCCGCTACTCCTCCTTTACCACCTTGGAGATTGCAGGATTGAAGGCACCAGAAGTTTGCAAGATGCCCTGTCCTTGGAGATTGCAGGATTATATAGTAATGGATGCTGAAGGCACTAGAATTTTTGCAAGGGGCCCTGTTCTCCTACTCAGACGTGAACGCTCCTGAAGATACTTCCATTAGGAACCATTGGTGTGCCCTTAAGGCCATGGATCAGAAGCCAGAGAAGGCCATCATCCAAGTGCCAGGGGACAGGTAATCAGCAGGGAATGTGCAGGATTCTGAATGCTGGTTCCCATACACAAGCTCAATAAACGTATTATGGGGGTAATTCCAAGTTGATCGCAGCAGGATTTTTGATAGCAATTGGGCAAAACCATGTGCACTGCAGGGGAGGTAGATATAACATTTGCAGAGAGAGTTAGATTTGGGTGGGTTATTTTGTTTCTGTGCAGGGTAAATAATGGCTACTTTATTTCTACATTGCAATTTAGATTGCAGATTGAACACACCCCACCCAAATCTAACTCTCTCTGCGCGTTATATCTGCCTCCCAGCAGTGCACATGGTTTTGCCCAATTGCTAACAAACTTGAAGCTGCGATCAACTCAGAATTACCCCCTATATACCTAAGACGACGGTAGCAAGACTCAGATGCTGCCAACTCAGTAACAGGAGCCGCTCATTAGCCAATTCCCTGAGGCCGGCTGTTACAGGAGCATGTGGCTACATGACAGGGGCTGCGCCAGATTTTTCCTAAGCATTGTGTCACGTGGCATGAGGAACACAGAGCCTGTGCCCCAGCAAGCAGCCGCACCATGCCAGAAATAAGGAGTGGTTTATATATAGACCGGCGTGTGCTAATAGTGACACTCTCAGGGCATGTAATACCATACGCAGAGGTAATGCTAGCACACAGTATGGCTGCTGCTGACACACAGTGACATGATGTGAGGGGGGAGCAGGAGTATAATAGGGGCTGATGGATCCTGATGTACGAGATACACCAGAGAGTGTGGGGAGGAGAGTGGTCAGATCTCTGGGCTGGTAACACACAGTGACATGATGTGAGGGGGAGAACAGGAGTATAATAGGGGCTTATAGCTCCTGATGTATGAGATACACCAGAGAGTGTGGGGAGGACACTGGTCAGATCTCTGGGCTGGTAACACACAGTGATATGATGTGAGGGGGAGAGCAGGAGTATAATAGGGGCTGATGGCTCCTGATGTATGAGATACACCGGAGAGTGTGGGGAGGAGACTGGTCAGATCTCTGGGCTGGTAACACACAGTGACATGATGTGAGAGGGGAGCAGTATTATAATAGGGGCTGGTGGCTCCTGATGTATGAGATACACCAGAGAGTGTGGGGAGGAGACTGGTCAGATCTCTGGGCTGGTAACACAGTGACATGATGTGAGGGGGAGAACAGGAGTATAATAGGGGCTTATAGCTCCTGATGTATGAGATACACCGGAGAGTGTGGGGAGGAGACTGGTCAGATCTCTGGGCTGGTAACACACAGTGACATGATGTGAGAGGGGAGCAGTATTATAATAGGGGCTGGTGGCTCCTGATGTATGAGATACACCAGAGAGTGTGGGGAGGAGACTGGTCAGATCTCTGGGCTGGTAACACAGTGACATGATGTGAGGGGGAGAACAGGAGTATAATAGGGGCTTATAGCTCCTGATGTATGAGATACACCGGAGAGTGTGGGGAGGAGACTGGTCAGATCTCTGGGCTGGTAACACACAGTGACATGATGTGAGGGGGAGAGCAGGAATATAATAGGGGCTGATGGATCCTGATGTATGAGATACACCAGAGAGTGTGGGGAGGAGACTGGTCAGATCTCTGGGTTGGTAACACACAGTGATATGATGTGCGGGGGAAAGCAGGAGTATAATAGGGTCTGATGGCTCCTGATGTATGAGATACACCAGAGAGTGTGGGGAGGAGACTGGTCAGATCTCTTGGCTGGTAACACACAGTGACATGATGTGAGGGGGAGAGCAGGAGTATAATAGGGGCTGTTGGCTCCTGATGTATGAGATACACCAGAGAGTGTGGGGAGGAGACTGGTCAGATCTCTGGGCTGGTGACAAACAGTGACATGATATGAGGAGGAGAGCAGGAGTATAATAGAGGTGATGCCTCCTGAAGTATGAGATACACCAGAGAGTGTGGGGAGGAGACTGGTCAGATCTCTGGGCTGGTAACACACAGTGATATGATGTGCGGGGGAAAGCAGGAGTATAATAGGGTCTGATGGCTCCTGATGTATGAGATACACCAGAGAGTGTGGGGAGGAGACTGGTCAGATCTCTGGGCTGCTAACACAGAGTGACATGATGTGAGGGGGAGAGCAGGAGTATAATAGGGGCTGATGGCTCCTGATGTATGATATACACCAGAGAGTGTGATGAGGAGACTGGTCAGATCTCTGGGCTGGTAACACACAGTGACATGATGTGAGGGGGAGAGCAGGAGTATAATAGGGGCTGATGTCTCCTGATGTATGAGATACACCAGAAAGTGTGGGGAGGAGACTGGTGAGATCTCTGGGCTGGTGACACACAGTGACATGATGTGAGGGGGAGAGCAGAAGTATAATAGGGGCTGATGTCTCCTGATGTATGAGATACACCAGAGAGTGTGGGGAGGAGACTGGTCAGATCTGTGGGTTGGTAACACACAGTGATATGATGTGCGGGGGAAAGCAGGAGTATAATAGGGTCTGATGGCTCCTGATGTATGAGATACACCAGAGAGTGTGGGGAGGAGACTGGTCAGATCTCTTGGCTGGTAACACAAAGTGACATGATGTGAGGGGGAGAGCAGGAGTATAATAGGGGCTGTTGGCTCCTGATGTATGAGATACACCAGAGAGTGTGGGGAGGAGACTGGTCAGATCTCTGGGCTGGTAACACACAGTGATATGATGTGCGGGGGAAAGCAGGAGTATAATAGGGTCTGATGGCTCCTGATGTATGATATACACCAGAGAGTGTGATGAGGAGACTGGTCAGATCTCTGGGCTGGTAACACACAGTGACATGATGTGAGGGGGAGAGCAGGAGTATAATAGGGGCTGATGTCTCCTGATGTATGAGATACACCAGAAAGTGTGGGGAGGAGACTGGTGAGATCTCTGGGCTGGTGACACACAGTGACATGATGTGAGGGGGAGAGCAGAAGTATAATGGGGGCTGATGGCTCCTGATGTACGAGTTACACCAGAGAGTGTGGGGAGGAGACTGGTCAGATCTGTGGGTTGGTAACACACAGTGATATGATGTGCGGGGGAAAGCAGGAGTATAATAGGGTCTGATGGCTCCTGATGTATGAGATACACCAGAGAGTGTGGGGAGGAGACTGGTCAGATCTCTGGGCTGGTAACACAGTGACATGATGTGAGGGGGAGAGCAGGAGTATAATAGGGGATGATGGCTCCTGATGTATGAGATACACCAGAGAGTGTGGGGAGGAGACTGGTCAGATCTCTGGGCTGGTAACACACAGTGACATGATGTGAGGGGGAGAGCAGGAGTATAATAGGGGATGATGGCTCCTGATGTATGAGATACACCAGAGAGTGTGGGGAGGAGACTGGTAAGATCTCTGGGCTGGTAACACACAGTGACATGATGTGAGGGGGAGAGCAGGAGTATAATAGGGGCTGATGGCTCCTGATGTATGAGATAGACCAGAGAGTGTGGGGAGGAGACTGGTCAGATCTCTGGGCTGGTAACACACAGTGATATGATGTGCGGGGGAAAGCAGGAGTATAATAGGGTCTGATGGCTCCTGATGTATGAGATACACCAGAGAGTGTGGGGAGGAGACTGGTCAGATCTCTGGGCTGCTAACACAGAGTGACATGATGTGAGGGGGAGAGCAGGAGTATAATAGGGGCTGATGGCTCCTGATGTATGATATACACCAGAGAGTGTGATGAGGAGACTGGTCAGATCTCTGGGCTGGTAACACACAGTGACATGATGTGAGGGGGAGAGCAGGAGTATAATAGGGGCTGATGTCTCCTGATGTATGAGATACACCAGAAAGTGTGGGGAGGAGACTGGTGAGATCTCTGGGCTGGTGACACACAGTGACATGATGTGAGGGGGAGAGCAGAAGTATAATAGGGGCTGTTGTCTCCTGATGTATGAGATACACCAGAGAGTGTGGGGAGGAGACTGGTCAGATCTGTGGGTTGGTAACACACAGTGATATGATGTGCGGGGGAAAGCAGGAGTATAATAGGGTCTGATGGCTCCTGATGTATGAGATACACCAGAGAGTGTGGGGAGGAGACTGGTCAGATCTCTTGGCTGGTAACACAAAGTGACATGATGTGAGGGGGAGAGCAGGAGTATAATAGGGGCTGTTGGCTCCTGATGTATGAGATACACCAGAGAGTGTGGGGAGGAGACTGGTCAGATCTCTGGGCTGGTGACAAACAGTGACATGATATGAGGAGGAGAGCAGGAGTATAATAGAGGTGATGCCTCCTGAAGTATGAGATACACCAGAGAGTGTGGGGAGGAGACTGGTCAGATCTCTGGGCTGGTAACACACAGTGATATGATGTGCGGGGGAAAGCAGGAGTATAATAGGGTCTGATGGCTCCTGATGTATGAGATACACCAGAGAGTGTGGGGAGGAGACTGGTCAGATCTCTGGGCTGCTAACACAGAGTGACATGATGTGAGGGGGAGAGCAGGAGTATAATAGGGGCTGATGGCTCCTGATGTATGATATACACCAGAGAGTGTGATGAGGAGACTGGTCAGATCTCTGGGCTGGTAACACACAGTGACATGATGTGAGGGGGAGAGCAGGAGTATAATAGGGGCTGATGTCTCCTGATGTATGAGATACACCAGAAAGTGTGGGGAGGAGACTGGTGAGATCTCTGGGCTGGTGACACACAGTGACATGATGTGAGGGGGAGAGCAGAAGTATAATAGGGGCTGATGGATCCTGATGTATGAGATACACCAGAGAGTGTGGGGAGGAGACTGGTCAGATCTGTGGGTTGGTAACACACAGTGATATGATGTGCGGGGGAAAGCAGGAGTATAATAGGGTCTGATGGCTCCTGATGTATGAGATACACCAGAGAGTGTGGGGAGGAGACTGGTCAGATCTCTGGGCTGGTAACACAGTGACATGATGTGAGGGGGAGAGCAGGAGTATAATAGGGGATGATGGCTCCTGATGTATGAGATACACCAGAGAGTGTGGGGAGGAGACTGGTCAGATCTCTGGGCTGGTAACACACAGTGACATGATGTGAGGAGGAGAGCAGGCGTATAATAGAGGTGATGCCTCCTGAAGTATGAGATACACCAGAGAGTGTGGGGAGGAGACTGGTCAGATCTCTGGGCTGGTAACACACAGTGACATGATGTGAGGGGGAGAGCAGAAGTATAATGGGGGCTGATGGCTCCTGATGTACGAGTTACACCAGAGAGTGTGGGGAGGAGACTGGTCAGATCTGTGGGTTGGTAACACACAGTGATATGATGTGCGGGGGAAAGCAGGAGTATAATAGGGTCTGATGGCTCCTGATGTATGAGATACACCAGAGAGTGTGGGGAGGAGACTGGTCAGATCTCTGGGCTGGTAACACAGTGACATGATGTGAGGGGGAGAGCAGGAGTATAATAGGGGATGATGGCTCCTGATGTATGAGATACACCAGAGAGTGTGGGGAGGAGACTGGTCAGATCTCTGGGCTGGTAACACACAGTGACATGATGTGAGGGGGAGAGCAGGAGTATAATAGGGGATGATGGCTCCTGATGTATGAGATACACCAGAGAGTGTGGGGAGGAGACTGGTAAGATCTCTGGGCTGGTAACACACAGTGACATGATGTGAGGGGGAGAGCAGGAGTATAATAGGGGCTGATGGCTCCTGATGTATGAGATACACCAGAGAGTGTGGGGAGGAGACTGGTCAGAACTCTGGACTGGTAACACACAGTGACATGATGTGAGGAGGAGAGCAGGAGTATAATAGGGGATGATGGCTCCTGATGTATGAGATACACCAGAGAGTGTGGGGAGGAGACTGGTCAGATCTCTGGGCAGGTAACACACAGTGACATGATGTGAGGGGGAGAGCAGGAGTATAATAGAGGTGATGCCTCCTGAAGTATGAGATAGACCAGAGAGTGTGGGGAGGAGACTGGTCAGATCTCTGGGCTGGTAACACACAGTGATATGATGTGCGGGGGAAAGCAGGAGTATAATAGGGTCTGATGGCTCCTGATGTATGAGATACACCAGAGAGTGTGGGGAGGAGACTGGTCAGATCTCTGGGCTGCTAACACAGAGTGACATGATGTGAGGGGGAGAGCAGGAGTATAATAGGGGCTGATGGCTCCTGATGTATGATATACACCAGAGAGTGTGATGAGGAGACTGGTCAGATCTCTGGGCTGGTAACACACAGTGACATGATGTGAGGGGGAGAGCAGGAGTATAATAGGGGCTGATGTCTCCTGATGTATGAGATACACCAGAAAGTGTGGGGAGGAGACTGGTGAGATCTCTGGGCTGGTGACACACAGTGACATGATGTGAGGGGGAGAGCAGAAGTATAATAGGGGCTGTTGTCTCCTGATGTATGAGATACACCAGAGAGTGTGGGGAGGAGACTGGTCAGATCTGTGGGTTGGTAACACACAGTGATATGATGTGCGGGGGAAAGCAGGAGTATAATAGGGTCTGATGGCTCCTGATGTATGAGATACACCAGAGAGTGTGGGGAGGAGACTGGTCAGATCTCTTGGCTGGTAACACAAAGTGACATGATGTGAGGGGGAGAGCAGGAGTATAATAGGGGCTGTTGGCTCCTGATGTATGAGATACACCAGAGAGTGTGGGGAGGAGACTGGTCAGATCTCTGGGCTGGTGACAAACAGTGACATGATATGAGGAGGAGAGCAGGAGTATAATAGAGGTGATGCCTCCTGAAGTATGAGATACACCAGAGAGTGTGGGGAGGAGACTGGTCAGATCTCTGGGCTGGTAACACACAGTGATATGATGTGCGGGGGAAAGCAGGAGTATAATAGGGTCTGATGGCTCCTGATGTATGAGATACACCAGAGAGTGTGGGGAGGAGACTGGTCAGATCTCTGGGCTGCTAACACAGAGTGACATGATGTGAGGGGGAGAGCAGGAGTATAATAGGGGCTGATGGCTCCTGATGTATGATATACACCAGAGAGTGTGATGAGGAGACTGGTCAGATCTCTGGGCTGGTAACACACAGTGACATGATGTGAGGGGGAGAGCAGGAGTATAATAGGGGCTGATGTCTCCTGATGTATGAGATACACCAGAAAGTGTGGGGAGGAGACTGGTGAGATCTCTGGGCTGGTGACACACAGTGACATGATGTGAGGGGGAGAGCAGAAGTATAATAGGGGCTGATGGATCCTGATGTATGAGATACACCAGAGAGTGTGGGGAGGAGACTGGTCAGATCTGTGGGTTGGTAACACACAGTGATATGATGTGCGGGGGAAAGCAGGAGTATAATAGGGTCTGATGGCTCCTGATGTATGAGATACACCAGAGAGTGTGGGGAGGAGACTGGTCAGATCTCTGGGCTGGTAACACAGTGACATGATGTGAGGGGGAGAGCAGGAGTATAATAGGGGATGATGGCTCCTGATGTATGAGATACACCAGAGAGTGTGGGGAGGAGACTGGTCAGATCTCTGGGCTGGTAACACACAGTGACATGATGTGAGGGGGAGAGCAGGAGTATAATAGGGGATGATGGCTCCTGATGTATGAGATACACCAGAGAGTGTGGGGAGGAGACTGGTAAGATCTCTGGGCTGGTAACACACAGTGACATGATGTGAGGGGGAGAGCAGGAGTATAATAGGGGCTGATGGCTCCTGATGTATGAGATACACCAGAGAGTGTGGGGAGGAGACTGGTCAGAACTCTGGACTGGTAACACACAGTGACATGATGTGAGGAGGAGAGCAGGAGTATAATAGGGAATGATGGCTCCTGATGTATGAGATACACCAGAGAGTGTGGGGAGGAGACTGGTCAGATCTCTGGGCAGGTAACACACAGTGACATGATGTGAGGGGGAGAGCAGGAGTATAATAGGGGCTGATGTCTCCTGATGTATGAGATACACCAGAGAGTGTGGGGAGGAGACTGGTCAGATCGCTGGGCTGGTAACACACACTGCCATGATGTGAGGGGGAGAGCAGGAGTATAATAGGGGCTGATGTCTCCTGATGTATGAGATACACCAGAGAATGTGGGGAGGAGACTGGTCAGATATCTGGGATGGTAACACACAGTGACATGATGTGAGGGGGAAAGCAGGAGTATAATAGGGGCTGATGGCTCCTGACTCTCTCACTGGGAAAATACATATTCCACATTAGTTTGTACTGACAGAGGAGGGTGTAGGATAAGCGATTGCTGTAGTGACTGAGGAAGGAGAATATGTGACTCTTTTATGTAATAAGGGTTTATTACTCACCTGTGCTGATATCTGTAGGATTCTCCTCCTTCTTACACTGCTGATCACCCCTCACATACGTCTCTTCTTCTCCTTCTATATCTTCTGCCTTTATATCAGTCACATACGTCTCTTCTTCTCCCTCTATATCTTCTGCCTTCATATCAGTCACATACGTCTCTTCTTCTCTCTCTATATCTTCTGCCTTTATATCAGTCACATACGTCTCTTCTTCTCCCTCTATATCTTCTGCCTTTATATCAGTCACATAGATCTCTTCTTGTCCCTCTATATCTTCTGTCTTTATATCAGTCACATAGATCTCTTCTTCTCCCTCTGTATCTATGACTTTAATATTATTTAATTGGGCTTCACCCTATGTAAACCATTAATAAAAGATTGTAAAAATAAGATTTTACTCACCGGTAAATCTATTTCTCGTAGTCCGTAGTGGATGCTGGGAACTCCGTAAGGACCATGGGGAATAGCGGCTCCGCAGGAGACTGGGCACAACTAAAGAAAGCTTTAGGACTACCTGGTGTGCACTGGCTCCTCCCACTATGACCCTCCTCCAGACCTCAGTTAGGATACTGTGCCTGGAAGAGCTGACACAATAAGGAAGGATTTTGAATACCGGGTAAGACTCATACCAGCCACACCAATCACACCGTATAACTCGTGATACTATACCCAGTTAACAGTATGAAATATAACTGAGCCTCTCAACAAATGGCTCACAACAATAACCCTTTAGTTAGGCAATAACTATATACAAGTACTGCAGACAATCCGCACTTGGGATGGGCGCCCAGCATCCACTACGGACTACGAGAAATAGATTTACCGGTGAGTAAAATCTTATTTTCTCTGACGTCCTAGTGGATGCTGGGAACTCCGTAAGGACCATGGGGATTATACCAAAGCTCCCAAACGGGCGGGAGAGTGCGGATGACTCTGTAGCACCGAATGAGAGACTCACGGTCCTCCTCAGCCAGGGTATCAAATTTGTAGAATTTTGCAAACGTGTTTGACCCTGACCAAGTAGCAGCTCGGCAAAGTTGTAAAGCCGAGACCCCTCGGGCAGCCGCCCAAGAAGAGCCCCCCTTCCTCGTGGAACGGGCTTTTACAGATTTAGGATGCTGCAGTCCAGCCGCAGAATGCGCCAGCTGAATTGTGCTACAAATCCAGCGAGCAATAGTCTGCTTTGAAGCAGGAGCACCCACCTTGTCGGGTGCATACAGAATAAACAGCGAGTCAGTTTTTCTGACTCCAGCCGTCCTGGAAACATAAGTTTTCAAGGCCCTGACTACGTCCAGTAACTTGGAATCCTCCAAGTCCTTAGTAGCCGCAGGCACCACAATAGGGTGGTTCAAATGAAAAGCTGATACCACCTTAGGGAGGAATTTGGGACGAGTCCGCAATTCTGCCCTATCAACATGAAAAATCAGATAAGGGCTTTTACATGATAAAACCACCAATTCTGACACACGCCTGGCCGAAGCCAAGGCCAACAGCATGACCACTTTCCACGTGAGATATTTTAAATCCACGGTTTTGAGTGGCTCAAACCAATGTGACTTTAGGAAACCCAACACCACGTTGAGATCCCAAAGTGCCACTGGAGGCACAAAAGGGGGGCTGAATATGCAGCACTACGTTGACAAATGTCTGAACTTCAGGCAGAGAAGCCAGTTCTTTCTGGAAGAAAATCGACAGAGTAGAGATCTGTACCTTAATGGAACCCAATTTTAGGCCCATAGGCACTCCTGCCTGTAGGAAGTGCAGAAATCGACCCAGCTGAAATTCCTCTGTTGGGGCCTTCCTGGCCTCGCACCACGCAACATATTTTCGCCATATGCGGTGATAGTGTTTTGCAGTTACTGTCAGGAATCGGCGCTCTGCTACGTCTCACCTACCAGCGCGCTGGTGTGCAGGCCTCCGGAGGTCATGCCCCCAGTTGCGGCTGCATGTGTGTATGGACCGCAAGCGTCATCTTCCGCCTTGCTGAGTACCTCTGAGTCTGGTCCTATGTACATTCTGCTGTGTGCCGGCGTCCTGCCTGTGAGGTCGTTGCCATGACTCCTGCACTCAGCTGATCCAGGTGTGCAATCCAGCACTGTGTCTCCACCCAGAGTTCAGTGACCAATCACTGCAGAGCCATGGGTATAACTCCCAGTCCGTGGCTCACTCACATTGCCTCAGACAACGAGTCACATACGGTGCGCCTTGTTCTCCGGACTCCTGTGTTCCTGTTTCCAGCGATTCCCCGTGGTTACCTCCTGTCATCTCATCTCACTACAGCTCTCCTGTTTTCTTCAGACTTCATCCACAGCCAGTTACCAGCTCATCAAGCAGTAAGAGACTCTCCTCAGGTGTTGCATTCATTATTACCTGTGCACTGCTAATTGCATACCATCTGTGCATCTCTGCAAGTATATCACCTCATTGCATAGAGACTGTCTCCTGCTTGGGCCTAGTGTGGCCATATGGACTTTGTTATACAGAAACTGTGTGTTTTACAAGTCTTACCGGAGTTCTGTTTATTTCATTTACATTCAGCATCAAGTCACTTTATATTTCTGTTGCAAGAGACTTTTCAGTTGTTTCGGATTCAGTTACCAATCACTGTTACTTTATTGCCTGGTTTCAGTTTGTCATTCACTGCTATACCATTCACTCTGTGATCCCTGTGTAATAAACATCAGCGCTTATGCGCCGGACTTTCATATTGCCTCCCCGCTTTGTACATCGCACCAACACTGACCCACTAGTGCCCCCGCCGGGGACAGACAAACCCAGAGACCTGACAGTTTGTCTGAGGCCATGGACTCGGACGGTGGTCAGAGTGTGGGGTCAGGGACACTCCAAGGCTTAGTGTCACGACTAGATGGTCAAGAGGCTGCGCAGCAGCAGATTATACAATTTCTGCAAGAAATGTCTTCTCGTCTAGATACTCTGCAACAGTCATTTCCAACTTCAGTTTCTTCAGTGTCCTCATCAGTTTCTGCTCCTGTTCCTAGTTCCACAGTTTCTAGCTCTCCAGTTGCTCCTGTTCCAATGTCTCACATCCATCTACCTACTCCAAGTAAATTTGATGGTAATGCTAAGATGTGTCGTGGATTTTTGAATCAATGCGAGGTTCATTTTGAGTTGCAACCACAGAACTTTCCAACACCTAGAACAAAGGTTGCTTATATTGTTTCTCTTTTAGCTGGCTCTGCCCTGAACTGGGTCTCTCCGCTGTGGGAGCGAGCAGATGCTTTGTTGAACAACTATACAGAGTTTGTTGCCACATTCCGACACATCTTTGACGAACCTGGGCGTACGACCTCTGCTTCTTCAGACCTCCTTCAGATCCGCCAGGGAACACGTACTGTGGGTCAGTACGTTATCCAGTTCCAGACATTGGCATCGGAGGTAAAGTGGAACAACCAGGCATTGGTTGCCGCCTTCTGGCATGGTCTCTCTGACCGCATAAAGGATGAGTTGACTACCCGAGACTTGCCAGAGCAACTGGAAGCTCTAATTTCCCTATGCGTCAAGTTGGATCTACGTTTACGCGAGCGAGCCTGTGAACGCTCTCGAGGTGATCTTCGCAAGCACCGAGCTATGTCTCCTGTACAGTCTCTACCTATTATTGCTGATGAACCCATGCAGGTAAACAAGTTTCGTTTAACACCTGAGGAGCGGTCCAGAAGATTAAAGGAAAGACTGTGTCTCTATTGTGCTGCTGCTGGTCATCTGATTGGTTCCTGTCCTGCTCGGTCGGGATACGCCAGAGGAGGAGTCAAGTTAGGGACCTTGAGTAAAGCTCCTTCTTTTCAAGACCTTACACTACCTGTCACTTTGGAAATGCCAGATGGACTCCAGTCTCTGTCCGCCTTAGTGGATTGTGGTGCTGCTGGGAATTTTATCACACAAGCTGCAGTGGATAGACTTCATCTCCCAGTGTCTAAACTGTGTCGTCCAGTATATCTCACTGCCGTGGACGGAAGCCGTATTCCTGAAGGTTCCATCATTCAGCAAACCAAGCCAGTGGTTCTGGGAGTAGGCTTCCTGCATTCCGAGCTTATTGAGTTCCTGGTTATACCTAAAGCTGGCTATGAGATCGTACTGGGTATGCCTTGGCTTCAATTGCACAATCCGCAATTTGACTGGTCTACACTACAGTTAACAGCATGGAGTTCCCCTTGTCATCAGTCATGTCTGGCTCAAGTACTTCCAATCAAGTCTTCAAGTGTAAAGTCTCAGTCTGGCCTTCCGGAGGCCTATCAGGAATTCACTGACGTCTTCAGTGAGAAAGCAGCGGATGTCTTGCCTCCCCATCGAGAGTGGGATTGTCCCATTGATTTGGTTCCAGGGAGCAAGCTGCCTAGAGGGCGTACATACCCTCTTTCAGTTCCAGAGACCCAAGCAATGAGTGTATACATTAAAGAAAATTTACAGAAAGGGTTCATCCGTCCATCCTCTTCCCCAGCTGGTGCTGGATTCTTCTTCGTCAAGAAGAAAGATGGAGGACTTCGTCCCTGTATCGATTATCGGGGTTTAAATGACATCACGATTAAAAATAGCTACCCGTTACCTCTCATCACAGAGTTGTTCGACAGAGTTAGAGGTGCGTCCATCTTCACGAAACTGGATCTTCGCGGGGCTTATAATCTTATCAGGATTCGAAGTGGTGATGAGTGGAAAACCGCCTTCAATACTCGTGACGGCCACTATGAATATATGTGTGGTAGTTTACCTCGATTGTTACGATTCCTGTACTCCAGACTGGAGAAGATCTTATGGCAGAGATCTGAGTACAGGAATGAAATACAGGTTGTGGGAGCTGGAGAGCCTAGTAACCCCTGGCGCCCTAACTCCGTTGTCTCGCCCGTGTTATCAGAAATCCCCTGCGAGACTATGGTTGCTTGAGCCCATGGCAGCCGCGTTCGAAGGGCGGATTATGTCTGCCCAACCCCGATGCCCCCGCAGGTCTTAATGGGAGACAAGGGGAAGTCCGAGACAGGGTGATAACAAGGGGCCCTCTGACTAAGCAACCAAGCCAGGGGTTACAAGCTAACTAAACTAAATCAAAAGGTATGTGCGGACTAGCCGCCAGGGAAAAGGACAACCAAAGATCCACGGATCCGACACTCCTATCCGGCACCGCTGGACACCAGAGTGGATCTTGTGGAAGCGGAATCCTCCGCAAAGCTCCAGAACTCAAAATAAACACAATAATAAATAGTAGCGGACAAGCCGCAACACACGGCTGCGCCGCGACTCACGAACGCCACCAGATGTTAAAGGTGCTCGATCAGACTCCAGGAACAGATGGTAACTTCCGAGTACAGGATCACTGAGAACAGGAACAAACGAACAGACCGGGACTGGGAACTCTCTCTGCAGCAGAATCAGGCAAACAGGAAGCTATCACCGGCGTCTGTGAGGAGTCCTGGGAGTGCTTTTAACAGAGAGTCTTCCAATCAGCTGTTTGGAGGCTGATTGGATTAAATGCCATGCAGCTGACAAGCTGCATGGCCAGGGAAACAGATGAGTGATAATTACAACATGCCGTGCAGCTGCATGCTACACAGCCAGGAAACCAGTGATGATATAAACTTAGACCCAGCAACGGGGAACACGATCCGACAGTGGCGTCCCCGTTGCTAGGCGCCGGCCGCACTGACGAGCGGACCCTCGGCGCCTAACAGTACCCCCCCCTTGAGGAGGGGTCAAGGAACCCCTAAATCCGGGTTTCTGAGGAAATTCTTGAAAAAATGCCCTTTTGAGCCTTGGGGCATGAAGGTCCTCATCTAGGACCCACGACCTTTCCTCAGGACCATAACCTCTCCAATGCACCAAAAAATAAAGCCGACCCCGGGACAACTTGGAATCGAGAACCTTCTCAACCACGAACTCCTGCTGACCCTGTACATTAACTGGTGATCTCCCCTGAGGTTTTTTACGAGGAAATCTGCTAGATGAAACATATAGTTTGAGCAAAGAGCAATGGAAGGTATTTCCGATCCGTAACGTTTTTGGTAGCTGTAACCGGAAAGCAACTGGATTGACTTTTTTGATAATGAGAAATGGTCCAATAAATCTAGGACCCAATCTGGCTGAGGTTTGTCGAAGTTTGATATTGCGAGTCGACAGCCACACCCTGTCTCCTACTCTAAAAGTGCACGGCCGCCGGAACCTGTCCGAAAAATCTTTTTCCCTGAAAGCTGCTTTTCTGAGAGCTATGTGCACTTTTTTCCAAATAAGTTTAAGATGAGAGGTCAGGGCCAGAGAGGAGACAGAGGAATGTTGGAAAAATGAATTAGCTCTGGGGTGGAAACCAAAAACTGCAAAAAATGGAGACACATTGGTGGAGGAATGACAGGCATTATTATAAGCAAACTCTGCCAATGGAAGAAACTCAGACCAGTCATTTTGGAGTTTGGCCGAGTACAAACGCAAATATTGTTTTAAGGATTGGTTCACTCGCTCAGTCTGTCCATTTGATTGTGGATGATAACCGGAGGTTAATGATAATTTCATTTTTAACGAAGCACAAAAAGACTTCCAAAACTGTGCAATGAATTGTGGACCCCTGTCAGAAACAATATCAGTGGGTAACCCATGGAGTCTGAAAACATGACGGAGGAACAAGACTGCCAATCCCTGGGCAGATGGCAATCGGGGAAGACCAATAAAATGAGCCATCTTACTAAAACGGTCCACTACCACCCATATGACTGTGCATCCAGCTGACAGAGGGAGATCCACCACAAAATCCATGGAGATATGCGACCATGGTCTAAGGGGAACATTCAATGGCATAAGTTGACCAATAGGCAAAGAACGGGGAACTTTATGCTGTGCACAGACCTGACACGAAACAACAAACTCTTTAATGTCTTTAGAAAGACCAGGCCACCACACTGAGCGGGATACCAATTCAAAAGTTTTAGCGACTCCCAGATGCCCTGCAACTTTGCTATCATGAAATTCCTCCAAAACAGTTGCTCTCAAAAACTCAGGAACAAAAAGACAGCCAGCAGGAGTATTTCCCGGAGCTTGATGTTGAAGCAGCTTCAATTGAGAAAAAACATCCTGTGTGAGACCTGCCTGAATGACTGAAGGCGGAAGTATGAGAGTAACCGGACTGTTGTCTTGAACGGGAAGAAAACTGCGTGAGAGGGCATCTGCCTTGGTATTCTTGGAACCAGGTCTGAAGGTGATAATGAATTTGAAACGAGTGAAAAATAAAGCCCAACGAGCCTGTCGGGCATTCAGTCGCTTAGCTGATTCAATGTATTGAAGATTTTTGTGATCCGTCAAAACAGAAATGGTATGGGTCGCTCCTTCAAGCCAATGTCTCCACTCCTCAAAAGCCCATTTAATAGCCAGCAACTCCCGATTACCAACATCGTAGTTGGATTCAGCAGATGAGAATTTCCTGGACATAAAGGCACAAGGATGTAACTCAAGGGAATCTGGATCCTTCTGAGAAAGGATAGCCCCTACACCAACCTCCGAGGCATCTACCTCAACGATGAAAGGCAATTCTGGGTTGGGATGTCTAAGGACAGGGGCTGAGACAAAGGCTTGTTTCAAGGCCTGAAAAGATACTTTAGCTTCACATGACCAATTGGTAGGATCTGCTCCCTTCTTAGTGAGTGCCACAATGGGAGCAACTATGTCAGAGAAAGAGTGAATAAACCTTCTATAGTAGTTTGCAAACCCTAAAAAGCGCTGAATTGCTTTTAAGTTGGTGGGTTGCGCCCAACTCAGGATGGCTTGGAGCTTCTTAGGTTCCATTCGGAATCCCCGAGGGGAAATAATGTACCCTAAAAAGGATACCTCCGTGACGTGAAATTCAAACTTCTCCGGTTTGGCATACAAGTGATTTTCACGTAATTTCTTAAGTACCTGACGCACCTGGGTAACATGTTGTTCTATAGAGTCAGAATAAATCAAAATGTCGTCTAAATAGACCACAACGAATCTTACCAGAAACTCACGGAGCACATCATTAATGAGATCCTGAAAGACTGCCGGAGCGTTAGATAGGCCGAATGGCATGACCAGATACTCATAGTGACCTGATTGAGTACTGAATGCCGTTTTCCACTCATCCCCTGATCTGATTCTAATGAGATTATATGCTCCTCTCAGGTCAATCTTAGAAAAAATAACAGCCGAACGTAGCTGATCAAAGAGGACAGAGATCAGAGGCAGAGGGTAAGTATTCTTTACTGAGATTTTATTCAGGGCTCGAAAGTCAATGCAGGGTCTGAGGGAACCATCCTTCTTCTCTACGAAGAAAAAACCTGCACTTAAAGGGGATTTAGATGGCCTGATAAACCCTTTCTCAAGACTTTCTTTCACATACTCATTCATGGCCACAGTTTCAGGACCAGACAATGCATATAACCTTCCTTTAGGCAACGTGGCACCAGGAATTAACTCAATGGTACAATCATAAGGCCTATGGGGAGGCAAAATATCCGCATTGCCCTTGGAAAACACATCCAAAAAATCTTGGTATTCTCCAGGAATATGTGCGGACCTGGCAGCAGCTACTCGGATAGGAAGTGTAATACATTCTTTATCACAGATGGTACTCCATTGTAGGATCTCCCCAGACTGCCAATCTATGATGGGATTATGAAAGGCCAGCCAAGGGTGACCCAGAACCACAGGAACTGCTGGACAATGGGTAAGAAAAAACTCAATCTTTTCAGAATGTAGAGCTCCCACCGAGAGCAAAACAGGAGGTGTACATAGAGAAATAACCCCATTGGATAAGGGACTCCCATCTAAACCATGCATGGTGATACACCTACTTAAGGTTAACTGAGGAATACCTAAGGCCTTGGCCCATGTTAAGTCCATAAAGTTTCCTGCAGCTCCACTGTCCACAAAAGCAGAGACCGAGGAACAGAGGCTGTCAAAAGAAACTTTAGCAGGAACCAATAGTGAATTATTTGAGGAGATGAGCTGTAGACCAAAGTGAACCCCCTCACTATTCACTTGGTCAGGAAGTTTCCCGACTTGTTTGGGCAACTACGGGCAAAATGTCCCTTACCTCCGCAGTACAAACACAGACCAGAATTTTGCCTCCTGGTTCTTTCTTCCGGAGACAATTTGGAGAGACCAATCTGCATAGGCTCCTCCATGTCTACCGGAACGGAAGAAACACAGGGAAAAGAAACTACAGATGCCCCTTTCTCAGTCCTCCGCTCTCTGAGCCTACGATCTATTTTAATAGAGAGCTCCATGAGTTTATCAAGGTTCTCAGGAGCGGGATACTGAAGGAGGCTGTCTTTTATAGATTCAGATAAGCCGAGGCGAAACTGACTGCGCAGGGCAGGATCATTCCAGCCACAGTCGTTCGACCAACGGCGAAACTCTGTACAATAATTCTCTGCAGGATTCCTACCCTGTCTTAGAGCACGCAACTGACTTTCTGCGGATGCCTCTCTATCAGGGTCGTCATACAATAGCCCTAAAGATTTCAAAAAGGCGTCTACAGACGATAAGGCCGGATCGTCTGTCTTTAAACCAAAAGCCCAGGTCTGAGGATCCCCCTGAAGCAGAGAAATTATAATTCCAACCCGCTGAGCCTCCGTACCTGAGGAAACTGGTCTTAAACGAAAATACAGTTTACAAGACTCTTTAAAATTATAAAACTGTTTTCTATCCCCAGAAAAACGGTCAGGCAGATGCATTTTTGGTTCAGGGATGACCCTCGGGGAAGTCCGTAACAGATCTTCCTGTGAGCTTACCCGGAGGGACAGATCCTGAACCATCTGGGTAAGTTCCTGAATCAAAAACTGGCCAGGATTTGGCCCAACACCGGTGGGATTCATGAGGCCGACAAAATTCTCCCAACTGGATAAGTGAAAAAATTAACTCCTGTTGAAAATTTTTTCTTTTGTCTGGCCGGTGATAATGTTACGATTCCTGTACTCCAGACTGGAGAAGATCTTATGGCAGAGATCTGAGTACAGGAATGAAATACAGGTTGTGGGAGCTGGAGAGCCTAGTAACCCCTGGCGCCCTAACTCCGTTGTCTCGCCCGTGTTATCAGAAATCCCCTGCGAGACTATGGTTGCTTGAGCCCATGGCAGCCGCGTTCGAAGGGCGGATTATGTCTGCCCAACCCCGATGCCCCCGCAGGTCTTAATGGGAGACAAGGGGAAGTCCGAGACAGGGTGATAACAAGGGGCCCTCTGACTAAGCAACCAAGCCAGGGGTTACAAGCTAACTAAACTAAATCAAAAGGTATGTGCGGACTAGCCGCCAGGGAAAAGGACAACCAAAGATCCACGGATCCGACACTCCTATCCAGCACCGCTGGACACCAGAGTGGATCTTGTGGAAGCGGAATCCTCCGCAAAGCTCCAGAACTCAAAATAAACACAATAATAAATAGTAGCGGACAAGCCGCAACACACGGCTGCGCCGCGACTCACGAACGCCACCAGATGTTAAAGGTGCTCGATCAGACTCCAGGAACAGATGGTAACTTCCGAGTACAGGATCACTGAGAACAGGAACAAACGAACAGACCGGGACTGGGAACTCTCTCTGCAGCAGAATCAGGCAAACAGGAAGCTATCACCGGCGTCTGTGAGGAGTCCTGGGAGTGCTTTTAACAGAGAGTCTTCCAATCAGCTGTTTGGAGGCTGATTGGATTAAATGCCATGCAGCTGACAAGCTGCATGGCCAGGGAAACAGATGAGTGATAATTACAACATGCCGTGCAGCTGCATGCTACACAGCCAGGAAACCAGTGATGATATAAACTTAGACCCAGCAACGGGGAACACGATCCGACAGTGGCGTCCCCGTTGCTAGGCGCCGGCCGCACTGACGAGCGGACCCTCGGCGCCTAACATCGATGACATCTTGATATTCTCTCGTGATTTAGGTTCTCATCGCCAACAAGTAAAAGAGGTTCTTCGACGTCTTCGACAGAATCATCTGTATGGCAAGCTGTCCAAATGCACATTTGAAGCTTCTTCAATATCTTTCTTGGGATACATTATTTCCGGAACAGATCTTCAAATGGACCCAGCTAAACTGGAAGCTATAGAGAGCTGGGCTCTTCCAACAACACTCAAGTCAGTTCAACATTTCATAGGCTTTGCTAATTACTACAGAAAGTTTATTAAAGGCTTCTCTACGTTAATAGCTCCAATCACCTGCCTTACCCGGAAAGGAGGGAATCCTTCCCAATGGTCTGACGCTGCACTGTCTGCTTTTCATAAAATAAAACAAGCTTTTATTTCAGCTCCTGTGTTACAACAGCCGGATGTCAATAAGGCCTTCATCCTGGAAGTAGATGCCTCAACGGCTGGCGTGGGCGCAGTCCTGTCCCAGGTGGGCGTTGATGGTAAGACTCACCCCTGTGGGTTTTTCTCTCGTAAGTTCTCACCCGCTGAAATTAACTATACCATCGGTGACCAGGAGCTGTTGGCAATCAAATTGGCCCTTGAAGAATGGAGGTATCTGCTGGAGGGTACGAGATTCCCTATTACCATCTACACGGATCACAAGAACCTTCTTTACCTGAAAGCTGCGCAGTGTCTGAATCCTCGGCAAGCAAGGTGGGCCCTATTCTTTTCCCGTTTTGACTTTAAGTTAATGTTTAGGCCTGGCTCACAAAACGTTAAAGCAGATGCTTTGTCTCGCTCTATGAGCTCAAATGAGGAATCTTCAGAACAGGCTGCTCGACCAGTATTAAATCCTGTGGTTTTCGCAGCTACAGGGGTGTCGCAAGTTCCACCTCCAGGCAAGATGTTTGTCTCTCCAGAGCTTCGTTCAAATCTCCTGTCTTGGGCTCATACGTCCAAATTTAATGGTCACCCTGGGGTTCTCAAGACTTTCAAGTTCCTGTCCCAAACGTATTGGTGGCCTCGAATGAAAATAGATATTCAAGAATTTATAGCTTCATGTCCCAAATGTGCTCAGCATAAAGTTTCTCGTCAGCCTCCCGCAGGCCAATTGTTACCCAATTCCATTCCCAGGCGCCCTTGGTCTCACTTATCGATGGATTTTATTTCAGATCTCCCTCCATCCAAAGGGTATGACACAATCTGGGTGGTAGTCAATAGGTTCTCAAAAATGGCGCACTTCATTCCACTCATGGGGTTACCCTCTGCTCCAAAATTGGCACAGTTGTTTTGTCACGAAATATTTAGGTTACATGGACTTCCAACAGAAATTATATCTGACCGAGGTGTACAGTTTGTGGCCAAGTTCTGGAGGGCTCTGTATTCTGCGCTACAAGTAAAACTAAAATTCTCTACGGCCTATCACCCTCAAACAAATGGGCAGACAGAGAGGGTAAATCAAGAGCTTGAGACCTATTTGAGACTGTATATCTCTTCTTCACAGGATGACTGGGTAGAATTATTGCCCTGGGCAGAGTTTGCTCATAATTTTCGTTATCATACTTCTACAGATACAACTACTTTTTTCGCAGTTTATGGACAGCATCCTAGAGTACCTGATTTCCAAGAGTTACCCGTCATAGACGTACCTGCGGCTGCTTCTGCTCTTCAGCGGTTCGCTCAAATTTGGAAGAAGATTC
The DNA here is from genome assembly GCF_028390025.1 of Pseudophryne corroboree. NCBI lineage: Eukaryota > Metazoa > Chordata > Amphibia > Anura > Myobatrachidae > Pseudophryne > Pseudophryne corroboree. The sequence continues at coordinate 169,023 of NW_026967503.1, read as the reverse complement.
ATTTATCTCTTAAAAAAGTTTCTCAACGATATAAAATGTTTGCTGATCGAAAGAGACGAGCAGTTCCTAGTTTAAAACCGGGCGACAAAGTCTGGTTATCTACCCGAAATCTCCGTCTCAGAGATCCATCAATGAAATTTGCTCCTCGGTTTATTGGGCCATTCCCGGTGGAAAGTGTTATTAATCCGGTGGCTTATAAGTTAAAACTGCCTGCTTTTTTGAAAGTTCCCAACTCATTCCATATTTCTCTCCTCAGACCACTAATTCTCAATCGTTTCCAGAGAACGCTTCCAGCAGCTCCAAAGGTACAAACTCATCGGGGCGTGGAATACGAGGTGGAAAAGATCTTAGACTCTCGACATCGTTATGGTCATTTGCAATACCTGATTGACTGGTCTGGATATGGTCCTGAAGAGAGAAGTTGGGTTAACGCCACGGATGTCCATGCTCCACGGTTGGTCCAAGCCTTCCACAGACTCTTCCCTGCCAAGCCTCGTGGGTGTTCGGTGCCCACCCATAAAGGAGGGGGTACTGTCAGGAATCGGCGCTCTGCTACGTCTCACATACCAGCGCGCTGGTGTGCGGGCCTCCGGAGGTCATGGTCCCAGTTGCGGCTGCATGTGTGTATGGACCGCAAGCGTCATCTTCCGCCTTGCTGAGTACCCCTGAGTCTGGTCCTATCTGCATTCTGCTGTGTGCCGGCGTCCTGCCTGTGAGGTCGTTGCCATGACTCCTGCACTCAGCTGATCCGGGTGTGCAATCCAGCACTGTGTCTCCACCCAGAGTTCAGTGACCAATGACTGCAGAGCCATGGGTATAACTCCCAGTCCGTGGCTCACTCACATTGCCTCAGACAACGAGTCACATACGGTGTGCCTTGTTCTCCGGACTCCTGTGTTCCTGTTTCCAGCGATTCCCCGTGGTTACCTCCTGTCATCTCATCTCACTTCAGCTCTCCTGTTTCCTCCAGACTTCATCCACAGCCAGTTACCAGCTCATCAAGCAGTAAGAGACTCTCCTCAGGTGTTACATTCATTACTACCTGTGCACTGCTAATTGCATACCATCTGTGCATCTCTGCAAGTATATCACCTCATTGCATAGAGACTGTCTCCTGCTTGGGCCTAGTGTGGCCATATGGACTTTGTTATACAGAAACTGTGTGTTTTACAAGTCTTACCAGAGTTCTGTTTATTTCATTTACATTCAGCATCAAGTCACTATATATTTCTGTTGCAAGAGACTTTTCAGTTGTTTCGGATTCAGTTACCAATCACTGTTACTTTATTGCCTGGTTTCAGTTTGTCATTCACTGCTATACCATTCACTCTGTGATCCCTGTGTAATAAACATCAGCGCTTATGCGCCAGACTTTCATATTGCCTCCCCGCTTTGTACATCGCACCAACACTGACCCACTAGTGCCCCCGCCGGGGACAGACAAACCCAGAGACCTGACAGTTACATCTTTCCTGGCTTTAATCAGCATAGGAATGACTTTCTCCAGAATGCCCTTTTCCTTCAGGATCCGGCGTTCAACCGCCATGCCGTCAAATGCAGCCGCGGTAAGTCTTGGAACAGACAGGAAGCCTGGTGCAGCAGGACCTGTCTGAGCGGTAGAGGCCATGGGTCCTCTGAGATTATTTCTTGAAGTTCCGGGTACCAAGTTCTTCTTGGCCAATCTGGAACAATGAGTATAGTTCTTACTCCTCTTTTCCTTATTATCCTCAGTACCCTGGGTATGAGAGGAATAGGAGGGAACACATAAACCGACTGGTACACCCACGGTGTCACTAGAGCGTCCACAGCTATTGCCTAAGGGTCTCTCGACCTGGCGCAATATCTTTCTAGCTTTTTGTTTAGGCGGGACGCCATCATGTCCACCTGTGGCTTTTCCCAACAGTTTACAATCAGTTGAAAGACTTCTAGATGAAGTCCCCACTCTCCCGGGTGTAGGTCGTGTCTTCTGAGGAAGTCTGCTTCCCAGTTGTCCACTCCCGGAATGAACACTGCTGACAGTGCTAACACGTGATTTTCCACCCATCGGAGAATCCTTGTGGCTTCTGCCATCGCCATCCTGCTTCTTGTACCGCCCTGTCAGTTTACATGGGCGACTGCCGTGATGTTGTCTGATTGGATCAGTACCGGCTGGTTCTGAAGCAGGGGTCTTGCCTGACTTAGGGCATTGTAAATGGCCCTCAGTTCCAAATATTTATGTAGGGAAATCTCCTGATTTGTCCCTGGAAGTTTCTTCCCTGTGTGACTGCCTCCCAGCCTCGAAGGCTGGCATCCGTGGTCGCCAGGATCCAGTCCTGTATGCCAAATCTGCAGCCCTCTTAGAGATGAGCACTCTGCAGCCACCACAGCAGAAACACCCTGGTCCTTGGAGACAGGGTTATCAGCCGATGCATCTGAAGATGCGATCCGGACCACATGTCCAACAAGTTCCCACTGAAAAGTTCTTGCATGGAACCTGCCGAATGGAATTGCTTCGTAAGAAGCTACCATCTTTCCCAGGACTCGCGTGCAGTGATGCACCGAGACCTGTTTTGGTTTCAGGAGGCCTCTGACTAGAGATGACAACTCCTTGGCTTTCCCCTCCGGGAGAAACACTTATTTCTGGTCTGTGTCCAGAACCATACCCAGGAACAGCATACCCTCCAACATTTTACACACAAAAATCGGTACAAACTAGAAAAGGGGCGTGGCTATGGATAAAGGGGGCGTGGCCACGCCCCTTTTCCTATACTTTCAATGGAAGTTTAGAGAGCCAAATATCGGTACAGACCATTAAAAAAAGGTACTGTACCTATTAAAAAGGTACAGTTGGAGAGTATGGAACAGTAGACTCGTCGTAGGAACCAGCTGCGACTTTGGAATATTCAGAATCCAGCCGTGCTGTCGTAGCACTTCCCGAGATAATGCTACTCCGACCAACAACTGCTCCCTGGACCTCGCCTTTATAAGGAGATTGTCCAAGTACGAGATAATTATTCCAGCCATTACCTTGGTAAATACCCTCGGTGCCGGGGACAGACCAACGGTAAAGTCTGGAATTGGTAATGACAATCCTGTACCACAATTTTGAGGTACCCCTGGTGAGGAGGGTAGATAGGGACATGCAGGTAAGCATCCATGATGTCCAGTGATACCCTGAAATTCTCCAGGCTTGCAATAATCGCCCTGAGAGATTTCATCTTGAACTTGAACCTTCATATATAAGTGTTCAAGGATTTCAATTTTAGAATGGGTCTCACCGAACCCTCCTTGTTGAAGGAGGGGTACCTTGATTTCACCTGCTGGAAGTACAGCTTGTGAATTGCCGCCAGTACTACCTCCCTTTCTCCGAGAGCAGCAGGCAAGGCTGATGTGAGGTAACGGCGAGGGGGAGTCGCCTCGAACTCCAGCTTGTATCCCTGTGATACTCCTTGGAGAACCTAGGGATCCACCTGTGGGCAAGCCCCCTTGTCCCCGAAGTTCCCGAGACGCGCCCCCACCGCACCTGTCTCCACCTGTGGAGCCCCAGCGTCACGCGGTGGACTCAGAGGAAGCAGGGGAAGATTTTTGATCCTGGGAACTGGCTGAGCAGCTTTTTCCTTCTTCCCTTGTCTCTGTGCAGAAAGGAAGCGCCTTTGGCCCGCTTGCTTTTCTGAAGCCGAAAGGACTGTACCTGATAATACAGTGCTTTCTTAGGCTGTGAGGAGACCTGAGGTAAAAATTTTACTTCCCAGCTGTTGCTGTGGATACGAGGTCACAGAGACCATCCCCAAACAATTTCTCACCCTTATAAGGCAGAATCTCCATGTGCCTTTTAAAGTCAGCATCACCTGTCCACTGCCGGGTCTCTAATACCCTCCTGGCAGAATGGACATTGCATTAATTCTGGATGCCGGCCGGCAAATATCCCTCTGTGCATCTCTCATATTTAAGACGACGTCTTTAATATGCTCTACGTTGGCACAATATTATCCCTGTCTAGGGTATTAATATTATCTGACAGGGTAACAGACCCTGCTGTAGCAGCACTATTCATGCTGAAGCAATTGCAGGTCTCAGTATAGTACCTGAGTGTGTATATACAGACTTCAGGATAGCCTCCTGCTTTTTATCAGCAGGCTCCTTTAAAGTGGCGGTATCCTGAGACGGCAGTGCCACCTTTTTTGACAAGCGTGTGAGCGCCTTATCCACCCTAGGGGATATCTCCCAACGTGCCCTATCCTCTGGCGGGAAAGGGTACGCCAGCAGTAACTTTTTAGAAATTACCAGGTTCTTATCGGGGGAACCCACGCTTCTTCACACACTTCATTCACTCATCGGATGGGGGAACGAAACACTGGCTGCTTTTTCTCCCCAAACATAAAACCCTTTTTTTTAGTGGTACTTGGGTTAATGTCAGAAATGTGTAACACATTTTTTATTGCCGAGATCATGCTACGGATGGTCCTAGTGGATTGTGTATATGTCTCAACCTCGTCGACACTGGAGTCAGACTCCGTGTCGACATCTGTGTCTGCCATCTGAGGGAGCGGGCGTTTTTGAGCCCCTGATGGCCTTTGAGACGCCTGGGCAGGCGCGGGCTGAGAAGCCGTCTGTGCCACAGCTGTTACGTCATCCAGCCTTTTATGTAAGGAGTTGACACTGTCGGTTAATACCTTCCACCTATCCATCCACTCTGGTGTCGGCCCCACAGGGGGCGACATCACATTTATTGGCATCTGCTCCGCCTCCACATAACCTTTCTCCTCAAACATGTCGACACAGCCGTACCGACACACCGCACACACACAGGGAATGCTCTGACTGAGGACAGGACCCCACAAAGTCCTTTGGGGAGACAGAGAGAGAGTATGCCAGCACACACCAGAGCGCTATATAATGCAGGGATTAACACTATAACTGAGTGATTTTTTTCCCCCAATAGCTGCTTGTATACACATAATTGTGCCTAAATTTAGTGCCCCCCCCTCTCTTTTTTACCCTTTGAGCCTGAAAACTACAGGGGAGAGCCTGGGGAGCTGTCTTCCAGCTGCACTGTGAAGAAAAAATGGCGCCAGTGTGCTGAGGGAGATAGCTCCGCCCCTTTTTCGCTGCCTTTTCTCCCGCTTTTTTATGGATTCTGGCAGGGGTATTTATCACATATATAGCCTTTGGGGCCCATCAGTGACCGGAGTGTGAAGTGTACATGAGGAGCAATGGCGCACAGCTGAAGTGCTGTGCTCTACCTTGGTGAAGACTGAAGTCTTCTGCCGCCGATTTTCCGGACCTCTTCTTGCTTCTGGCTCTGTAAGTGGGACGGCGGCGCGGCTCCGGGACCGAACACCAAGGACGGGTCCTGCGGTCAATCCCCCTGGAGCTAATGGTGTCCAGTAGCCTAAGAAGCCCAAGCTAGCAGCAAGCAGGTAGGTTCGCTTCTTCTCCCCTTAGTCCCTCATTGCAGTGAGCCTGTTGCCAGCAGGTCTCACTGTAAAATAAAAAACATAAAATATACTTTCTTTCTAGGAGCTCAGGAGAGCCCCTAGTGTGCATCCAGCTCAGCCGGGCACAAGATTCTAACTGAGGTCTGGAGGAGGGTCATAGTGGGAGGAGCCAGTGCACACCAGGTAGTCCTAAAGCTTTCTTTAGTTGTGCCCAGTCTCCTGCGGAGCCGCTATTCCCCATGGTCCTTACGGAGTTCCCAGCATCCACTAGGACGTCAGAGAAATTGTTGATTTCAGTAATAGATTAAACAATACAAATATAATGACACACACAGCTGCTCTACACATTATATAGTGACTATAGTCACTTTGGTATATTGGCAAGACCCTAAATCCCACCTACCTGATCCTCCTGTGGGATCCTGTGATTCTCCTCTGTACAATCCTGGTAATACAGGGGACGAGGACATCTCTCTGGGGTATCTCTGTTACTGGGTCCATCTGTAGGAGACACACAGTGACTGAGTACAGTGTATATATGTGATTATCAGGTGATGTGTGTATATAGGGGCCCCCATACCTGCTCTCCCCTGTACAATACATGACAGTGTCCTCTTACCCAGTGATGTGAGGGGCCGGTGATTCTCCATCATCACGTCCTTGTACAGACCCCTGTGTTCCTCTATGTACTCCCCCTCCTGCATGGAGACATAGACAGTGACATCATGACACCTTATAGGAACCTGACACAGAGTGATACAGTCATCACCCAGACACGTCCCCTGGTGTTACTGTATAATGTTCCATTCCCAGCAGCCACCTCTCCAGTCATCACCCAGACACAACCCCTGGTGTTACTGTATAATGTCCCATTCCCAGCAGTCACCTCTCCAGTCATCACCCAGACACATCCCCTGGTGTTACTGTATAATGTCCCATTCCCAGCAGTCACCTCTCCAGTCATCACCCAGACACATCCCCTGGTGTTACTGTATAATGCCCATTCCCAGCAGCCACCTCTCCAGTCATCACCCAGACATGTCCCCTGGTGTTACTGTATAATGTCCCATTCCCAGCAGTCACCTCTCCAGTCATCACCGAGACACGTCCCCTGGTGTTACTGTATAATGTCCCATTCACAGCAGTCACCTCTCCAGTCATCACCCAGACACATCCCCTGGTGTTACTGTACATTGCCCCATTCCCAGCAGTCACCTCTCCAGTCATCACACAGACACATCCCCTGGTGTTACTGTATAATGCCCCATTCCTAGCAGTCACCTCTCCAGTCATCACTCAGACACGTCCCCTGGTGTTACTGTATAATGTCCCATTCCCAGCAATCACCTCTCCAGTCATCACCCAGACACATCCCCTGGTGTTACTGTATAATACCCTATTCCCAGCAGTCACCTCTCCAGTCATCACCCAGACACATCCCCTGGTGTTACTGTATAATGTCCCATTCCCAGCAATCACCTCTCCAGTCATCACCCAGACACATCCCCTGGTGTTACTGTATAATACCCTATTCCCAGCAGTCACCTCTCCAGTCATCACCCAGACACGTCCCCTGGTGTTACTGTATAATACCCCATTCCCAGCAGTCACCTCTCCAGTCATCACCCAGACACATCCCCTGGTGTTACTGTATAATGTCCCATTCCCAGCAGTCACCTCTCCAGTCATCACCCAGACACATCCCCCGGTGTTACTGTATAATGTCCCATTCCCAGCAGTCACCTCTCCAGTCATCACCCAGACACATTCCCTGGTGTTACTGTATAATGACCCATTCACAGCAGTCACCTCTCCAGTCATCACCCAGACACACCCCCTGGTGTTACTGTAGAATGTCCCATTCCCAGCAGTCACCTCTCCAGTCATCACCCAGATATGTCCCCTGGTGTTACTGTATAATGTCCCATTCCCAGCAGTCACCTCTCCAGTCATCACCCAGAAACGTCCCCTGGTGTTACTGTATAATGCCCCATTCCCAGCAGTCACCTCTCCAGTCATCACCCAGAAACGTCCCCTGGTGTTACTGTATAATGCCCCATTCCCAGCAGTCACCTCTCCAGTCATCACCCAGACACATCCCCTGGTGTTACAGTATAATGCCCCATTCCCAGCAGTCACCTCTCCAGTCATCACCCAGACACATCCCCCAGTGTTACTGTATAATGTCCCATTCCCAGCAGTCACCTCTCCAGTCATCACCCAGACATATCCCCTGGTGTTACTGTATAATGTCCCATTCCCAGCAGTCACCTCTCCAGTCATCACCCAGACACATCCCCTGGTGTTACTGTATAATGTCCCATTCCCAGCAGTCACCTCTCCAGTCATCACCCAGACACGTTCCCTGGTGTTACTGTATAATGCCCCATTCCCAGCAGTCACCTCTCCAGTCATCACCCAGACACGTCCCCTGGTGTTACTGTATAATGTCCCATTCCCAGCAGTCACCTCTCCAGTCATCACCCAGACACGTGCCCTGGTGTTACTGTATAATGTCCCATTCCCAGCAGTCACCTCTCCAGTCATCACCCAGACACATCCCCTGGTGTTACTGTATAATGTCCTATTCCCAGCAGTCACCTCTCCAGTCATCACCCAGACACATTCCCTGGTGTTACTGTATAATGCCCCATTCCCATCAGTCACCTCTCCAGTCATCACCCGGACACATCCCCTGGTGTTACTGTATATATCCCATCCCCAGCAGTCACCTCTCCAGTCATCACCCAGACACAACCCCTGGTGTTACTGTATAATGCCCCATTCCCAGCAGTCACCTCTCCAGTCATCACCCGGACACATCCCCTGGTGTTACTGTATAATGCTCCATTCCCTGCAGTCACCTCTCCAGTCATCATCCAGACACGTCCTCCGGTGTTACTGTATAATGTCCCATTCCCAGCAGCCACCTCTCCAGTCATCGTTCAGACACGTCCCGTGTTGCTACTGTATAATGTCCCATTCCCAGCAGTCACCTCTCCAGTCAGCAACTGAATGATCTTGTTGGTGAGTTCCAGGATCTTCTTGTCATTGTGTCTCTCATGTGTCAGTGAGTGAGGTGGAGGCACCGTGATTGGGCTCTGGATTCCACTCAGTCCTCCTGATACACGGGGATGGCTGCTGGGTGTCTCAAACTCATTGGATGTCTTCTTCACTATTGCGTAATCCTGTGTAATGGTGGAAACATCATATATCAATACATACACTCCCAGATCCCCTCACCTCCCCAGTCATGTCCCTGTATTATTACTATAGAAATAAGTGACGTCACTGTGACACTCCCAGATTCCCTCACCTCCACAGTTATGTCCCTGTATTATTACTATAGATATGTGATGTCACTGTGACACTCCCAGATCCCCGCACCTCCCCAGTCATGTCCCTATATTATTACTATAGATGTAAGTGATGTCACTGTGACATTCCCAGATCCTCTCACCTCTCCAATCAGGTCCCTGTATTATTACTATAGATATGTGACATCACTGTGTCACTCCCAGATCCCCTTACCTCCTCAGTCATGTCCCCGTATTATTACTGTAGATATAAGTGATTTTACTGTGACACTCCCAGATCCCCCAAACTCCCCAGTCATGTCCCTGTATTATTACTGTAGATATAAGTGACCTCACTATGATGCTCCGATTGCCTCATCTCCCCAGTCATGCCCCTGTATTATTACTATATATAAAAGTGACGTCACTGTGACACTCCCAGATCCTCCCCAGTCATGTCCTTGTATAATTACTTTAGATATAGGTGACGTCACTGTGACGCTCCCAGACCCCCTCACCTCCCCAGTCATGGCCCTGTATTATTACTATAGATATGTGATGTTATAGTGACACTCCCAGATCACCTCACCTCCGCAGTCATGTCCAGGAATTATTACTATAGATATAAGTGATGTCACTGTGACGCACCCAGATCGCATCACCTCCCCAGTCATGTCCCTGTATTACTACTATAGACTGCATTTGAAGGGGGAAGGGGAAAAGGGATATTGTTGCACAGGAGACTAAATTTAAGTAGATTCTACTATTAATTACAAATGTTGGTTATTTGTCGAAAAAACCCTAATGTCAGTTCTATAATATGTGAATACATAGATAGGGGGTGCTACCACAGATCATGTAATAACTTCTCTCTTCCTTGTTTTCAGTTATTACTATAGACAAAAGTGACATCACTGTGACGCTCCCAAATCCCCTCACCTCCCCAGTCATGTCCCTGTATTATTGCTATAGATATGTGACGTCAAAGTGATGCTCCAAGATCCCATTACCTCCCCAGTCATGTCCCTGTATTATTACTATAGATATAAGTGATGTCACTGTGACACTCCCAGATCCCCTCACCTCCCCAGTTATGTCCCTGTATAATTACTACAGATATAAGTGACATCACTGTAGATCCCCATACCTCCCCAGTCACGTCCCTTTATTATTACTATAGATATGTGATGTCACTGTGACACTCCCAGATCACCTCACCCCCCAAGTCATGTCCCTGTATTAATACTATAAATATAAGTGATGTCACTGTAACGCTTCCAGTTCTCACCTCCCCAGTCATGTCCCTGTGGTAAGTGCTATAGATATGTGACATCACTGCGCCGCTCCCAGATCCCCTTACCTCCCCAGTCATGTCCCTGTATTATTACTATAGCTATAAGTGACATCACTGTGACGCTACCAGATCCCCTCACCTCCCCAGTCATGTCCCTGTTTTATTACTATTGATATAAGTGATGTCACTGTGACGCTCCAAGATCCCCCCACCTCCACAGTCAAGTCCCTGTATTATTACTATAGATATAAGTTACTTATCAGTAATGCTTCAAAATCCCCTCACCTCCCCAGTCATGTCCCTGTATTATTACTATAGATATAAGTGATGTTACTGTGATGCTCTAAGACCCCCTACCTCCCCAGGGACATCCCTGTATTATTACTATAGATATGTGACCTCACGGTGACGCTCCGATTCCCTCACCTCCCCAGGGACATCCCTGTATTATTATTGTAGATATAAGTGATGTCACAGTGACACTCCCAGATCCCCTCACCTCCCCAGTCATGTCCCTGTATTATTACTATAGATATAAGGTCACTGTGACGCTCCCAGATCCTCTCACCTCCCCAGTCAGCAGGTAGATGATTTCCAGGGTGATATTTATTATCCTCTCAGTCCTGTGACTCCTGTCCTTATCCATCCTCAGTGAATCAGAGAGAATACAGAACATGTGATGTGTAGTAAAGACTCCGTTCCCCACAGCTGGAGTTCCTGGAATAAATATATTACATAAAACATATTGCACATGGAACATAGTAAATATGGAATAGAGCGGCCATTAAGTCTCCTATATCCCCACAGCCATAGAGTCCTGGTCAGTGTCTCAGAGGTTCCTGTGATCCAGCCCCATAAGGCTGTACTGCCTAGTGGGCCTGATCTAGAGTGTAGCGCTATTGTGGGTGGAGTCACAATGAGCTGATGTGCACCGCTCATGTGCAGGACCCATACGGAGCATGTGCTTTATGTGTCCTGAGCTGTCAGACGAGTATGGCTGCAGCCATGAAGTGGTGTAAGGGTGAGAATTGGTTGTGAAGGGACAGGGTCTCCTGAGGGAAATTTCATGGACTCATTCATGGAGCTGCGGTGTACAGTCTCCGTGACCTCAGGTTTTACACATCCAGCTGATGATGTAGCAAAGGTGGCAGGAGACAGGCAAGGGGGTAGCAGGAGATAGGCAGGGGAAAGGTGGCAGGAGACAGGCAGTGGAAAGGCGGCAGGAGACAGGCAAGGGAAAGGCGGCAGGAGACAGGCAAGGCAAAGGCGGCAAGAGACAGGCAAGGGAAAGGCGGCAAGAGACAGGCAAGGGAAAGGCGGCAAGAGACAGGCAGGGGAAGGGCAGCAGGAGACAGGCAAGGGAAAGGCGGCTAGAGACAGGCAAGGGAAAGGCGGCAAGAGACAGGCAAGGGAAAGGCGGCAGGAGACAGGCAGGGGAAAGGCGGCAGGAGACAGGCAGGGGAAAGGCGGCAGGAGACATTAGTTGTTCTCAGGAGATTGAATAATTTCTTAATGATTTGTAATAAAAGTTGAAGTTTTATTCTTTGAGAATATCTCATTATTTCTTCACAAGAGTGCACCCACAAAGAAGTCTACTTTCTTTCTCTTGTCACTGTGACACTCCCAGGTCCCCCTCACCTCCCCAATCATGTCCCTGTATTATTACTATAGATATTAGTGATGTCACTGTGACACTCCCAGATCCCTCATCTCCCCAGTCATGTTCCTGTATTATTACTATAGATATAAGTGATGTCACTGTGACTCTCCCAGATCCTCACCTCCCCAGTCATGTCCCTGTATTATTACTATAGATATAAGTGATGCCACAGTGACGCTCCCAGATCCCCTCACCTCCCCAGTCATGTCCTTGTATTACTATAGATATGTGATGTCACTGTGATGCTCCCAGATCCCCTCACCCCCCAGTCATGTCCCTGTATTATCACCACAGGCTGCTTCCTCTAAAAAAAAAATAATAATAACAGGACACCACAGTCCGCTCCCCCTGTAGTAGTAGTAGTAGTAGTAGTAGTAGTAGTAGTAGTAGTAGTAGTATTATTATTATTATAATAACAACAACAGGAAACCACAGGCTGCTCCCTCTGTATTATAATAATAATAACAATAATAAGAATGAAAAGACACCACAGGCTACTCCTCTTGAATAATAATAACAGAACACTACAGGCTGCTCCCCCTGTATAATAATAACAGGACCCAACAGGCTGCTCAACTTGTATTATAATAATAATAACAACAACAGGACACCACAGGCTGCTCCCCCTGTATAATATTAATAATAAAAATAATAACAGGACACCACAGGCTGCTCCCCTGTATAATAATAATAATAATAATAATAGGACACTACAGGCTGCTTCCCCTGTATTATTATTATAATAATTATCATTATTATTATAACAGGACACTACAGGCTGCTCCCCCTGTATAATAATAATAATAATAACAGTACACCACAGGCTGCTCCTCCTGCATAATAATAATAATAATAAAATGGCACCAGAGGTTGCTCCCCCTGTAAAATAATAACAGGACACTACAGGCTGCTCCCACCTGTATATTAATAATAATAACAATAGTAATAATTATAACAGGACACCACAGGCTGCTTCTCGTGTATAATAATAATAACAGGAAAGAGGAGGAGGAAAAGGAAGAGGAAGAAGACACCACAGGCTACTCCTCTTGAGTAATAATAACAGAACACTACAGGCTGCTCCCCTTGTTTAATAATAACAGGACCCAACAGGCTGCTCAACTTGTATAATAATAATAATAATAATAATAATAACAGGACACAACAGGCTGCTCCCCCTGTATAATATTAATAATAATAAAAATAATAACAGGACACCACAGGCTGCTCCCCTGTATAATAATAATAATATTAATAATAATAGGACACTACAGGCTGCTTCCCGTGTATAATAATAATAATTATTATTATTATAACAGTACACCACAGGCTGCTCCTCCTGTATAATAATAATAATAATAACAACATGACACTACAGGCTGCTCCCCCTGTATAATAATAATAACAAGAAACCACAGGATGCTCCCCCTGTATAATAATAACAGGACACTACAGGCTGCTTCTCGTGTATAATAATAATATCAGGACACCACAGGCTGCACCCCCTGTATAGTAAGACGCCATTACCTGATCTCCACGGACACTGGGAGGCAGCAGCAGTCGATGAAAACTCATTTCCTGCATGTGGAACGCACAGTCCGGAAGTAAGGTGGAACGCACGTGCAGGAAAAAGGGAATGATTGGCAAAGACTGCTTCCTGGTTACTGGCACCTACCCTACGACACCCCGGCCACAGCCCCGCCCTCTGCAAAGATTATTATCATATATGTCCTCAGTGCAGGAGGTCGGCGGCCATTTTCTTGTAGACTAGTTCGGCGGCAGCGGCAGCAGCAATAGGTTCCCTGGCCGTGTAGTGACGTCAGGAGCGGCGGCCATTTTCCCCTGGTCTGAGCTCCGCCTTCCTTCTATCATTCCCACAAGGCAGCAGGAGCAGAGAGCAGCCATTGCTGTGTCTGGCAGCAGGTAATGATATTATTATTATTATTCTATAGGCTGAGCAGCTCTGGTGTCAGGTTCTGTACTACAGGGGGAGCAGCCTCTGGTGCCTTGTTATAGTGCAGCTGGAGCAGCCTCTGGTGCTGCATTATCCCTGTACAGGTGGCTGACACTCTAGTGTCCTATTACCGTAATACAGGTGGCGCAGACCCCGCCGTTACCGTAATACAGGGGGAGCAGACCCCGCCGTTACCGTAATACAGGGGGCGCAGACCCCGCCGTTACCGTAATACAGGGGGCGCAGACCCCGCCGTTACCGTAATACAGGAGGCGCAGACCCCGCCGTTACCGTAATACAGGAGGCGCAGACCCCGCCGTTACCGTAATACAGGTGGCGCAGACCCCGCCTTTACCGTAATACAGGTGGCGCAGACCCCGCCTTTACCGTAATACAGGTGGCGCAGACCCCACCGTTACCGTAATACAGGGGGCGCAGACCCCGCCGTTACCGTAATACAGGGGGCGCAGACCACACCGTTACCGTAATACAGGGGGCGCAGACCCCGCGGTTACCGTAATACAGGAGGCGCAGACCCCGCCGTTACCGTAATACAGGAGGCGCAGACCCCGCCGTTACCGTAATACAGGTGGCGCAGACCCCGCCATTACTGTAATACAGGTGGAGCAGGCCCCGCCGTTACCATAATACAGGTGGCACAGACCCCGCCGTTACCGTAATACAGGTGGCGCAGACCCCGCCGTTACCATAATTCTATACACGGGACATTACAGGTGTTGTGTCCTGTGGCATTGTGCTGTACAGGGGGAGTGGCCTTTGTTGTCATAATATACAGGGGTAGCATCCTGTGCTGTCATAGTATACAGGGGGAGTGGCCTGTGTTGTCATAATATACAGGGGTAGCATCCTGTGTTGTCATAATGCCTGTGGTATGCTACTCTACAGGCGGAGCAGCCTGTGGTGTCCTGTTGTTGTTGTTGTTGTTGTTATTATTATTGTTATACAGAAGGATCAGCCTGTGGTGTACTGTTATTATTATACAGAGGGAGCAGCCTGTGGTGTACAGTTGTTATTATTATTATTATTATTATACAGGGAGAGCAGCCATTGGTGTCCTATTATTATTATTATTGTACAGTAGGAGCAGCCTGTGGTGTCCTTTTTTATTCAGGATGAGCAGCCTGTGGTGTCCAGTTATTATTATACAGGGGAAGCATTATTATTATTATTATTATTATTATACAGGGGGAGCAGCCTGTGGTGTGCAGTTGTTGTTGTTATTATTATTAATATTATTATTATACAGGAGGAGAAGCCTGTGGTATCCACTTATTATTGTTGTTGTTGTTGTTGTTATAATAATAATAATAATGTCCTGTCATTATTATTATACAGGGGAAGCAGGCTGTGGTGTCCTGTTATTGTTAGTATACAGGGGGAGCAGCATGTGATGTCCTGTTGTTATTATTATTATTAACAGGACATCACAGGCTGCTACCCCTGTATATTAACAATAACAAGACACCACAGCCTGTTTCCCCTGTATAATAATAATGACAGGACATTCTAATATTATTATTATTATTATTATTATTATTATTATTATACAGAAGGGAGCGGCCTGTGGTGTCCTGTTGTTGTTAATAATAATAATAATAATAACAATAATTTCTCTATCGTCCTAGTGGATGCTGGGGTTCCTGAAAGGACCATGGGGAATAGCGGCTCCGCAGGAGACAGGGCACAAAAGTTAAGCTTTAGGATCAGGTGGTGTGCACTGGCTCCTCCCCCTATGACCCTCCTCCAAGCCTCAGTTAGGTTTTTGTGCCCGGCCGAGAAGGGTGCAATCTAGGTGGCTCTCCTAAAGAGCTGCTTAGAAAAGTTTAGTTTTAGGTTTTTTATTTTACAGTGAGTCCTGCTGGCAACAGGATCACTGCATCGAGGGACTTAGGGGAGAAGAAGTGAACTCACCTGCGTGCAGGATGGATTTGCTTCTTAGGCTACTGGACATTAGCTCCAGAGGGACGATCACAGGTACAGCCTGGATGGGTCACCGGAGCCGCGCCGCCGGCCCCCTTGCAGATGCCGAAAAGAGAAGAAGGTCCAGAATCGGCGGCAGAAGACTCCTCAGTCTTCTTAAGGTAGCGCACAGCACTGCAGCTGTGCGCCATTGCTCTCAGCACACTTCACACGGCAGTCACTGAGGGTGCAGGGCGCTGGGGGGGGCGCCCTGGGCAGCAATGGAAACCTGTTATTTGGCAAAAAATACCTCACATATAGCCTCCGGGAGCTATATGGAGATATTTAACCCCTGCCAGAATCCGTTGAAGAGCGGGAGACGAGCCCGCCGAAAAAGGGGCGGGCCTATCTCCTCAGCACACAGCGCCATTTTCCCTCACAGAAAGGCTGGAGGGAAGGCTCCCAGGCTCTCCCCTGCACTGCACTACAGAACAGGGTTAAAACAGAGAGGGGGGGCACTAATTTGGCGTTAGAAATATATATAAAGATGCTATAAGGGAAAACACTTATATAAGGTTGTCCCTATATAATTATAGCGTTTTTGGTGTGTGCTGGCAAACTCTCCCTCTGTCTCTCCAAAGGGCTAGTGGGTCCTGTCCTCTATCAGAGCATTCCCTGTGTGTGTGCTGGTGTGTCGGTACGTGTGTGTCGACATGTATGAGGACGATGTTGGTGAGGAGGCGGAGCAATTGCCTGTAATGGTGATGTCACTCTCTAGGGAGTCGACACCGGAATGGATGGCTTATTTATGGAATTACGTGATAATGTCAACACGCTGCAAGGTCGGTTGACGACATGAGACGGCCGGCAAACAAATTAGTACCTGTCCAGGCGTCTCAGACACCGTCAGGGGCTTGTAAAAACGCCCATTTACCTCAGTCGGTCGACACAGACACGGACACTGACTCCAGTGTCGACGGTGAAGAAACAAACGTATTTTCCTTTAGGGCCACACGTTACATGTTAAGGGCAATGAAGGAGGTGTTACATATCTCTGATACTACAAGTACCACAAATAAGGGTATTATGTAGAGTGTGAAAAACTACCTGTAGTTTTTCCTGAATCAGATAAATTAAATGAAGTGTGTGATGATGCGTGGGTTTCCCCCGATAGAAAATTATTGGCGGTATACCTTTTCCCGCCAGAAGTAAGGGCGAGTTGGGAAACACACCTTAGGGTGGATAAGGCGCTCAAACGCTTATAAAAAACAAGTGGCGTTACCGTCTCCAGATACGGCAGCCCTCAAGGAGCCAGCTGATAGGAAGCTGAAAAATAGCCTAAGAAGTATATACACACATACTGGTGTTATACAGCGACCAGCGATCGCCTCAGCCTGGATGTGCAGCGCTGAGGGGGCTTGGTCGGATTTCCTGACTGAAAATATTGATACCCTAGATAGGGACAAGATTTTATTGACTATAGAGCATTTTAAGGATGCATTTCTATATATGCGAGATGCGCAGAGGGATATTTGCATTCTGGCATCAAGAGTAAATGTGATGTCCATATCTGCCAGACGAAGACACGACAGTGGTCAGGTGATGCAGATTCCAGACGGCACATGGAAGTATTGCCGTATAAAGGGGCTGTCCATCGGACCTGGTGGCCATGGCAACAGCTGAAAAATCCACCTTTTGTTACCCCAAGTCACATCTCAGCAGAAAAGGACACAGTCTTTTCAGTCTCAGTCCTTTCGTCCCCATAAGGTCAGGCGGGTAAAAGGGCCAGTCATATCTGCCCAGGGGTAGAGGAAAGGGAAGAAGACTGCAGCAGGCAGCCCATTCCCAGGAACAGAAGCCCTCCACAGCTTCTGCCAAGTCCGCAGCATGACGCTGGGGCCGTACAAGCGGACTCAGGTGCGGTAGGGGGTCATCTCAAGAGTTTCAGCACGCAGTGGGCTCACTCACAAGTGGACTCCTGGATCCTACACGTAGTATCCCAGGTGTACATTGGAAATTCGAGATGTCTCCCCCTCACAAGTTCCTGAAGTCTGCTTTACCAACGTCTCCCTCCGACAGGGAGGCAGTATTGGGAACAATTCACAGGCTGTATTCCCAGCAGGTGATAATCAAAGTACCCCTTCTACAACAAGGGAAGGGGTATTATTCCACACTATATTGTGGTACGGAAGCCAGACGGCTCGGTGAGATCTGAAATATTTGAACACTTACATACAAGCGTTCAAATCAAGATGGAGTCACTCAGAGCAGTGATAGCGAACCAGGAAGAAGGGGACGATATGGTGTCACTGGATATCAGGGACGCTTACCTACATGTCCAAATTTGCCCTTCTCACCAAGGGTACCTCAGGTTCGTGGTACAGAACTGTCACTATCAGTTCAGACGCTGCCGTTTGGATTGTCCACGGCACCCCGGGTCTTTACCAAGGTAATGGCCGAAATGATGATTCTTCTTAAAAGAAATATGGACGCTTTCCTGATAAGGGCAAGGTCCAGAGAACAGTTGGAGGTCGGAGTAGCACTATCTTAAGTAGTTCTACGACAGCACAAGTGGATTCTAAATATTCCAAAATCGCAGTTTTTTCCGACGACACGTCTACTGTTCCTAGGGATGATTCTGGACACAGTCCAGAAAAGGATGTTTTCTCCCGGAGAAGAAAGCCAGGGAGTTATCCGAGCTAGTCAGGAACCTCCTAAAACCAGGAAAAGTATCAGTGCATCATTGCACAAGGATCCTGTGAAAAATGGTGGTTTCTTACAAAGCGATCCCATTCGGTAGATTTCACGCAAGAACCTTTCCGTGGGATCTGCTGGAAAAATGGTCCGGATCGCATCTTCAGATGCATCAGTGGATAACCCTGTCTCCAAGGACAAGGGTGTTTCTTCTGCGGTGGCTGCAGAGTGCTCATCTATGAAAGGGCCGCAGATTCGGCATTCAGGGCTGAGTCCTGGTGACCACGGATGCCAGCCTGAGTGGCTGGGGAGCAGTCACACAAGGAAAAAATTTCCAGAGAGTGTGATCAAGTCTGGAGACTTCTCTCCACATAAATATACTGGAGCTAAGGGCAATTTACAATGCTCTAAGCTTAACAAGACCTCTGCTTCAAGGTCAGCCGGTATTGATCCAGTGGGACAACATCACGGCAGTCGCCCACGTAAACAGACAGGGCGGCACAAGAAGCAGGAGGGAAATGGCAGAAACTGCAAGGATTCTTCGCTGGGCGAAAAATCATGTGATAACACTCTCAGCAGTGTTCATTCCGGGAGTGGAAAACTGGGAAGCAGACTTCCTCAGCAGGCATGACCTCCACCCGGGAGAGTGGGGACTTCATCGGGAAGTCTTCCACATGATTGTAAACCGTCGGGAAAATCCAAAGGTGGACATGATGGCGTCCCGCCTGAACAAAAAACTAGACAGATATTGCGCCAGGTCAAGGGACCCTCAGGCAATAGCGGTGGACGCTCTGGTAACACTGTGGGTGTACCAGTCAGAGTATGTGTTCCCTCCTATGCCTCTCATACCAAAAGTACTGAGAATCATAAGAGGGAGATGAGTAAGAACGATACTCGTGGTTCCGGATTGGCCAAGAAGGACTTGATACCCGAAACTTCAAGAGATGTTCACGGAAGACCCGTGGCCTCTACCTTTAAGAAAGGACCTGCTCCAGCAGGGGCCTTGTCTGTTCCAAGACTTACCGCGGCCGCGTTTGACGGCATGGCGGTTGAACGCCGGATCCTGAAAGGGCATTCCAGATGAAGTCATCCCTACCCTGGTCGAAGACAGGAAGGATGTAACCGCAAAACATTTTCACAGCATTTGGCGAAGATATGTTGCGTGGTGTGAGGCCAAGAAGGCCCCTACAGAGGAATTCCAACTGGGTCGTTTCCTACATTTCCTGAAAACAGGACTGTCTATGGGCCTAAAATTAGGGTCCATTAAGGTTCAAATTTCGGACCTGTCGAATTTCTTCCAGAAAGAACTGGCTTTAGTGCCTGACGTTCAGATGTTTGTAAAAGGGGTACTGCATATACAGCCTCCTTTTGTGCCCCAGTGGCACCTTGGGATCTCAATGTTGTTTTGAGTTTCCTAAAGTCACATTGGTTTGAACCACTCACCACTGTGGACTTAAAATATCTCACATGGAAGGTGACGATGCTATTAGCCCTGGCTTCAGCCAGGCGTGTGTCAGAATTGGCGGCTTTATCATATATAAAGCCCTTACTTAATTTTTCATTCTGACAGGGCAGAATTGAGGACTCGTCCTCAATTTCTCCTTAAGGTGTTTTCTGTTTTTCACATGAACCAACCTATTGTGGTACCTGCGGGTACTAGGGACTTGGAGGACTCCAAGTTACTTGACGTTGTCAGGGCCCTGAAAAATATGTTTCCAGGACGGCTGGAGTCAGAAAATCTGACTCGCTGTTTAGCCTGTATGCACCCAACAAGATGGGTGCTCCTGCTTCTAAGCAGACGATTGCTCGCTGGATTTGTAATACAATTCAGTTTACATATTCTGTGGCAGGCCTGCCACAGCCAAAATCTGTAAAAGCCCATTCCAAAAGGAAGGGGGCTCATCTTGGGCGACTGCCCGAGGGGTCTCGGCCTTACAACTTTGCCGAGCAGTTACTTGGTCAGGGGCAAACACGTTTGCTAAATTCTACAAATTTGATACCTTGGCTGAGGAGGACATGGAGTTCTCTCATTCAGTGCTGCAGGGTCATCCGCACTCTCCCGTCTGTTTGGGAGCTTTGGTATAATCCCCATGGTCCTTTCAGGAACCCCAGCATCCACTAGGACGATAGAGAAAATAAGAATTTACTTACCGATAATTCTATTTCTCGGAGTCCGTAGTGGATGCTGGGCGCCCATCCCAAGTGCGGATTATCTACAATACTTGTACATAGTTATTGTTAACTAAATCGGGTTATTGTTGTAGTGAGCCATCTTTAAGAGGCTCCGCTGTTATCATACTGTTAACTGGGTTCAGATCACAGGTTGTACAGTGTGATTGGTGTGGCTGGTATGAGTCTTACCCGGGATTCAAAATCCTTCCTTATTATGTACGCTCGTCCGGGCACAGTATCCTAACTGAGGCTTGGAGGAGGGTCATAGGGGGAGGAGCCAGTGCACACCACCTGATCCTAAAGCTTAACTTTTGTGCCCTGTCTCCTGCGGAGCCGCTATTCCCCATGGTCCTTTCAGGAACCCCAGCATCCACTACGGACTCCGAGAAATAGAATTATCGGTAAGTAAATTCTTATTATTATATACATTGGGAACAGCCTGTGTCCTATTATTATTATTTTTTTGCAGAGGGAGCAGCCTGTGTTGTCATTTTATTATTAGTCTACATGGAGAGCAGAATGGGGTGTCCTGTTGTTATTAGTATAATACAGGAGGAGCAGGTTTTTGTGTATGGTTATTATTATACAGGGGGAGCAGCTTGTGGTGTCCTGGTATTATTAATTATTATTATTATTATTATTATACGTTGGGAGTGGTGGTGATGTCAAAGTGACATCACTTATATCTATAGTAATAATACAGGGACATGAGTGGGAGGTGAGAGGATCTGGGAGCGTCACAGTGACATCACATATCTATAGTAGTAATACAGGGACATGACTGGGGAGGTGAGGGGGATCTGGGAGCGTCACAGTGACATCACTAATATCTATATTAATAATACAGGGACATGACTAGGGAGGTGAGGGGGATCTGGGGGTGTCACAGTGATGTCACTTATATTTGTAATAATAATTTCGGGACATGGCTGGTGAGGTGAGGGGGATTATGGACCATCACAGTAACATCACTTATATTTGTAGTAATAATACAGGGACATGGCTGGGGAGGTGAGGGGGATCAGGGAGCATCACAGTAACATCACTTACATCTATAGTAATAATACAGGGACGTGAGTGGGAGGTGAGAGGATCTGGGAGCGTCACAGTGACATCACTTATATCTATAGTAATAATACAGAGAGATGACTGGGGAGGTGAGGGGATCATGGGAGTGTCACAGTGACATCACTAATATCTATAGTAATAATACAGGGACATGACTGGGGTGGTGAGGGGGATCTGGGAGCAGCACCGTAACATCACTTATATATATAGTAATAATAATAATACAGGGACATGACTGGGGAGGTTAGGGGATCTGGGAGTGTCACAGTGACAACACTTATTTATTTTTCATCCACTAGGGGGAACTGTAGTACTCTTGGGATATGATTGGTGCGATAGCAGGGATAGGCACATTTAAATATTTAAATGTTTAACCCTCTTCTCCCCCTCCATACTCCCAAGATGCCTTAATGTTTTTTGTGCCTTCACCAGGGAAGGACACATCCTGGAGTAATTCCAGAGTTTACTTTAAATTTTTCTAAATATTTTTTCTTGTATCAATCACACTCCCTTCACAGCTTATTAAGAAGCGTGGGTCCGGGAGTGTGTGCTGCTGTTGTGAAGTGAAGGCTTGTTGGTGCTTAGACAGAGAAGACCCGCTATAGACCTTCATCAGCGTTAGCTGATTCAGCCATGGCTGCAGGAGCTGATGGAGCTTAGAGAGAAGCCCCGTCAGAACCTCCCCATTACACTGAGGTAAGGAGCGGGAGGTCAGCTTATGCTGCCACTGCTCCATTGGGCCTGTTTGTTGCTGTGATAGTGGGGTAGTCAGCAACTGCTGCCGCCCCTCCATGTGCAGGGAACGTGTTTTCCACAAGCTGCTTACTAAGGTATAGCTTTACTGGCTCAATCTCCCCCGCTTCCCAGCTCCCACCAGCGGTCAGACACATACTGCCACTGGGCTCCTGTGTCGCTCCACACTTGCCTGCTCCCTGGCAGCGCAGCTACAAACAGTGCAGCCTCTGCCCTCTACAATCTGCCCCTCTAGACAACTGGGAAGCCGGTCCCAGCAGCGGTCACATAATGCTGCAGCTGGGCACCTGTCAGGCTACACCTCACTGCTCCAGAGAAGCGGCTCCCGGCAGCGCGGCTCCCAGCAGCGGACATATCACACTGCCGCCGCTGGGCGCCCGTCACATTACACATCTACCCCACTCTCTGGCTTTCACCAGCGCACAGATCACGGTGGGTAGCTGAGGCTGCTGCAGGGCGCCGTCACTCAGAGCCGGCACTTGGTATACAATGCGAGGGGGTGTGGGTGGAAGAAGCTAAGCGCGGCTCACTGCTTTAAGCATTGGGAGAGGTCATGGCGGTCCCTAGTTCAGCGGTTCCCCTAAATATTGGGGATGGTGGCCAGGGCTATAAGGGCATAACAGGCTAGTAAGCCTAGGTTATGAGTGCTTTTGATGGTACATAGGTTATACATCTAGGGTATAGTCAGAAGTCTATAGGTTAAAAAAATAAAATAAAAGCACATGCTGGGACGCCGTTTTCACACAAAGGTTACACACCTACTTCCTGCTTCTTCCTACA
This sequence comes from Pseudophryne corroboree, assembly GCF_028390025.1. NCBI lineage: Eukaryota > Metazoa > Chordata > Amphibia > Anura > Myobatrachidae > Pseudophryne > Pseudophryne corroboree. Next base: position 146,015 of record NW_026967503.1, on the reverse strand, counting down.
GCAATATGTCAGTCCTACAACACACGGCCACTGGAGGGGGCAGGGGTGTTTAGTAGGTGGCACAGTGGCTATCATAGATTTCCTCTATAACACAGGCCCTCATTCCGAGTTGTTCGCTCGTTATTTTTTTGTCGCAACGGAGCGATTAGTCGCTAATGCGCATGCGCAATGTCCGCAGTGCGACTGCGCCAAGTAAATTTGCTATGCAGTTCGGTAATTTACTCACGGCATTTCAAGGTTTTTTTCTTCGTTCCGGTGATCGGAGTGTGATTGACAGGAAGTGGGTGTTTCTGGGCGGAAACTGGTCGTTTTATGGGCGTGTGCAAAAAAACGCTACAGTTTCTGGGAAAAACGCGGGAGTGGCTGGAGAAACGGAGGAGTGTCTGGGCGAACGCTGGGTGTGTTTGTGACGTCAAACCAGGAACGACAAGCACTGAACTGATCGCAGATGCCGAGTAAGTCTGAAGCTACTCAGAAACTGCTAAGAAGTTTGTAATCGCAATTCTGCTAATCTTTCGTTCGCAATTTTACTATGCTAAGATTCACTCCCAGTAGGCGGCGGCTTAGCGTGTGCAAAGCTGCTAAAAGCAGCTTGCGAGAGAACAACTCGGAATGAGGGCCACAGTGCGGTGCACGTGGTATTATAGACTCTACAGTTATTTTCACTGAGTTGTGCGGACGTTGTCTCACTGTATTATTGTCTGTCTGTCTGCATGACAATATGAGAAACAGCAGCTTGTCTGTGATAACTGTGAGAATGGCTGATTTGCAGTCAGAGTTGTCCGCTGCATGAAAAGACCATGAGGCGGCTAAGTCTGATTCACGGATAATACCGTGTGAGCAGCCAATGTGGGCTCAGGATGTTTCTAGAACTTTGCTGGGTTACAAAGTCCATGTATAATTCAGTTTCTAAGAATGGTCATCCAGTGATCGCAAAAACGCGCTATAACGCGTATTTTACGCGTTATAGGCAGTGGGGGACTCAGTTTTGAAAAAGGAGGTGGTCCTGCGGGACGCGCTGTGACTCCCCTACCAATCACTGCAGGCAGCATCACACGTTTCTTCACCCAGTCATAGCCAGCAGTGTCTCCAACCAATCACTGCTAGCAGCGATTCCTCTCATCCAATCACCGCGGCAGCCTCCGTCCTGACTTCTCTTCCCGCTCTGCAGCTTGAATCCTCCTCCTTGGGGCGGCTCCGAGTCCGGGTGACAGCAGTCGAATGCTGGGGCTGAGACGGGATTTAGCAGCGCTCTCTGTGCCGGCTGCAGGGCGGACTCCAGGTTTGAATTTAAAGGTGAGGACGCGCTGCGCTGCACGGCAATGCGCTGTCAGTATGTGATCCGTCCTCCTCCCTGTCCTTTTAGAAAAAAAGGTACTCCAGTGCTCATGTACTTGCGTATTTAGATTGTCCTAAGGCTGCTACCTGTTTCAAACTTCTATAGGAATATAGTACAGTACAGGGTTAGGTGCACCAGATGGACAATAATCTATTTGTGTAGGAGAAATGATGTGGTGATAATGATACTCAGACTAGATGTTATAGCTAACAAGAATAGTTCTTTATTTATACAAAAAAAATGTGGGGGGGGGGGGGGGGGGGTTTGAGCGGGATTTGGGTACTGATGGGAGAGGGGAGTGAACAGAAATAGATACACTTTACGTGTATAGGGGATTATCCGTGGGTAACGGATTAAATAAAATGTTTTTAAATAGAATGTTTTTGTTGCTGTGACTTTAGTGGGGGGCACTCAGATCGGTGGCGTCCCACCTCTGTAGTGCCTTGAGTCTCGTTATGCTGTCCAGAGCCTAATACAGGTGCTTGTGTTTAGTCAAAAATGTAAAATTAGTAGAAGCAAAAAATGGTGGGGGTCCCCCCGGAGGGTCGGTGCGGCAAGGGATCCCGGTGGTCGCTAATTTGTCAGGTAATTAGGGCTCCGGACATACCGTCCTCCCCTAGGCTCTGACAGTACGTAGTGTCGTTCTCCTGAGCGCACCGCGACTGTCTGTGCCTGTCGGGGAAGTGGTCACCGTCTTGGAGAGGGAGAAAGACAGCTGCTTCTAGCCCTGCTGGGCTATCTGCCGTGTCTTTTCCTCTCCTACAGAGTCCCTTACCTTGTCCTCGTAGCTCCGTCTCGTTCCCACTTGCCGGCGGCCTGCTCCGGTCTCCTTCGGCGGCGTTGTCCTCCTCTTGCTTCCGGGTTGTCCTGATCACGTGATCGGGTTGCGAGGTCGCGGCGTTCTTGGTCCGTGAAGCGGCTGCTCCCCCTCGTCCGTCTTAGCTCCTCTATTTCTTAAGGCTCTGGGGATACCCCTGACTTCTCCTATGGCACTACTAGAGTCAGCAATCCCTCCTCACCCGTCTGTGCACTGCCGCAGGATACGGGGCTGACGCAGCGAGTGAGAGTGAGACACAGCCTGGCAGACGGGACAGTGAGCGGGGCAGCGGCTACTCTGCTGCTCTGTCCGCTCCTCGCCTGGCTCATTACATAGGGAGGGAGGGAGGGTGATGCGGCTGCTGGCGGGCATTGCTACAGCCTGAATAAGTTAATATTGATATGGTGTTGTGAGTACTCGTCACAGGCAGGACACCCCTTCCAGTGACACCTGCAATGACTGGGCACTCCCTTCCTGCACAATCCCCCCCCCCCTTTCCCGCACAATCACTGTGGACACCACCCTCCCTCACTGACACCCGTGATCGCTGTGTCTGGGGGGGTCTGAGGTGGTGGCTGCAAAGTGTATAACGTGCCGTACTCGCTGCAAAGTGTATAAAGTGCTGTACACGGTGTAAAGTGTATAAAATGCTGTACTCGCTGCAAAGTGTATAAAGTGCTGTACCCGCTGCAAAGTGTATAACGTGCTGTACCCGGTGTAAAGTGTATAGCGTGCTGTACCCGGTGCAGAGTGTATAACGTGCTGTACCCGCTGCAAAGTGTATAAAGTGCTGTACCCGGTGTAAAGTGTATTGCGTGCTGTACTCGCTGCAAAGTGTATAAAGTGCTGTACCCGGTGTAAAGTGTATTGCGTGCTGTACTCGCTGCAAAGTGTATAAAGTGCTGTACCCGGTGCAAAGTGTATATCGTGCTGTACACGGTGTAAAGTGTATAAAGTGCTGTACCCGGTGCAAAGTGTATATCGTGCTGTACACAGTGCAAAGTGTATAAAGTGCTGTACCCGGTGCAAAGTGTATATCGTGCTGTACCCGGTGCAAAGTGTATATCGTGCTGTACACGGTGCAAAGTGTATAAAGTGCTGTACCCGGTGCAAAGTGTATATCGTGCTGTACCCGGTGCAAAGTGTATAACGTGCTGTACCTGGCGCAAAGTGTATAACGTGCTGTACACGGTGTAAAGTGTATAAAGTGCTGTACCCGGTGCAAAGTGTATATCGTGCTGTACCCGGTGCAAAGTGTATATCGTGCTGTACACGGTGCAAAGTGTATAAAGTGCTGTACCCGGTGCAAAGTGTATATCGTGCTGTACCCGGTGCAAAGTGTATAACGTGCTGTACCTGGCGCAAAGTGTATAACGTGCTGTACCCGGTGCAAAGTGTATATCGTGCTGTACCCGGTGCAAAGTGTATATCGTGCTGTACACGGTGTAAAGTGTATAAAGTGCTGTACCCGGTGCAAAGTGTATATCGTGCTGTACCCGGTGCAAAGTGTATATCGTGCTGTACACGGTGCAAAGTGTATAAAGTGCTGTACCCGGTGCAAAGTGTATATCGTGCTGTACCCGGTGCAAAGTGTATAACGTGCTGTACCTGGCGCAAAGTGTATAACGTGCTGTACCCGGTGCAAAGTGTATATCGTGCTGTACACGGTGTAAAGTGTATAAAGTGCTGTACCCGGTGCAAAGTGTATATCGTGCTGTACACGGTGCAAAGTGTATAAAGTGCTGTACCCGGTGCAAAGTGTATATCGTGCTGTACCCGGTGCAAAGTGTATATCGTGCTGTACACGGTGCAAAGTGTATAAAGTGCTGTACCCGGTGCAAAGTGTATATCGTGCTGTACCCGGTGCAAAGTGTATAACGTGCTGTACCTGGCGCAAAGTGTATAACGTGCTCTACCTGCTGCAATGTGTGTAACGTGCTGTACCCGGTGCAAAGTATGTAACGTGCTGTACCCGGTGCAAAGTGTGTAACGTGCTGTACCCGGTGCAAAGTGTGTAATGTGCTCTACCCGGTGCAATGTGCATAAGCTGCACTACTGTGTGGTGTAATATGAATTGGCACTATTATGTGGCCACGCCCCTATATCTTTGCGGCGCGCAGTGTCTGTTCCTTGCAGTGTAGGGCGGGGAGCACCAATTCACTTTTTGTCACAAGGGAACCAAAATGTCTAGTTACAGCTCTGGTGCAGTGTCTGTATGCTACACAGCCCAACAGCTTTGTCACTTCCCCCCTCCTGCTACACTTTCGTAGTGTCCAAATCAAGTCTGTGTTTTTATGTTTGAATAGGTAATGAGATTAATATGAACCTTCACTCCAATGGGACCCAGAAAAGGACCGGTAGGACCCCAATTTTTAAAAGTGAGGGGTCCCAGGGACCGATCACTGGTCATCGTTTGTCTCATAATTACATTCTGACGATTCAATGCCACATCTGATATCTCAGCATTGGGTCAGGGGTCAGATAGTGAGGTCACTAATAGCCCGAGCTATGATGATCTCATTAGAGCGGTACGCCAGCTGCTAGGTTGCACTGAAACATATGAGGTTTTATTGCTAGCAGACTATGGGTGACTGCGTGTTTTTCTTATTCATATCTCTTAATAAGCATTTAATAGAAGCATGGCTAAATCCAGTTAAACACTTTTCTGAGACACCACGATTTCTGTATAAATATCTTTTCCCACAGGCTATGACAACTAAATCGCCATCGGTGGAGTCTTCAGTTTCTAAACTTTCACTAAAATTTACTATTCCAGTCCCAGGTGCAGCTACGCTTAAAGACCCCTCGGAGAGTAAGCTGGAGGCCATGCTAAAGTCCATGTATACAGCAACAGGGGTGATGCTTACACCTGTTTGAGTTGGAGTTTGGGTTAACAAGGCTGTAGTTGCATGGGCGAAACAGCTCAGGTTAGGCCTACAACAGGGGTTTTCCTCAGATCAGCTTATATTTCTTACCGGTCACATTTGTGAATTGGTTGAGTATTTAGTTACGGCTTCGTTGGATGTCAGACAAGTTTGTTCTCGGCTTGCGGCTCGATAGCTGCTGTGGTTGCGTTCTAGACAGGCCGAGGCAGAGTCAAAACGAGGAATATAGGCGTTGCCTTCTACTGATGTTATCTGGTCATGAATTGGAGAAATGGAATTCTCAGTAAATGAGGGGGGGATCTGTTTACCTGCCAACCATGCAGAGGGACGGGGTTTTCAACAAACCACTAACCGTCGTCAGGACTCAATCCAGTGGCATTACGGGCTTTCAGCCCATCTAGGCTCTTCAGTTGTGGGAGCACACCTTCAGAAGTTTCCCTTTGCGTGGTTTCAGACATCACAGATGGGTGGATCCGCAGTTTTGTTTTAAAAGGTTTCAATGAGTTTGACTGTCTACCACCGATGTGGTTTTTCAAGACAGGTCTACCTGTGTCAGCAGACAAGTGAGCAGGTCTGCAGACCGCTATTCAGTCTCTCGTACATTCAGCAGTTTTGGTTCAGATTCCAGTACATCAACAAGGTCAAGGGTTTTTCTCTTACGTCCTTGAGGATGCAGGGGACTCTGTAAGGACCATGGGGTATAGACGGGCTCCGCAAGAGACATGGGCACTCTAAGACTTTAGATGGGTGTGAACTGGCTCCTCCCTCTATGCCCCTCCTCCAGACCTCAGTTAGATCCTGTACCCAGAGGAGACTGGATGCACTGCAGGGAAGCTCTACCTAGTTTCTCTTAAAAGACTTTTGTTAGGTTTTTTTATTTTTAGGGAGCACTGCTGGCAACAGGCTCCCTGCATCGTGGGACTGAGGGGAGAGAAACAGACCTACTTTACTGATAGGCTCTACTTCTTAGGCTACTGGACACCATTAGTTCCAGAGGGTTGGAACCCAGGTGTCGTCCTCGCTGTTCATCCCGGAGCCGCGCCGCCGTCCTCCTCGGAGAGCCGGAAGATAGAAGCCGGGTAAGTATATGAAGTAAGAAGACAGCAAAGGCGGCAGAAGACTTCAGTTCTTCAGAGATGTACCGCGCAGCGTGCCATTTCTCCCACATACACACAGGCACAGCAAGGGTGCAGGGCGCAGGGGGGGGGCGCCCTGGGCAGCAATAATTACCTCCCATAACACTGGCAACATTGTTAGATACTGTGGAGGCAGTATATTATAAAACCCCCGCCAGTATAAAAAAATGAGCGGGACCGAAGCCCGCCATCGAGGGGGCGGGGCTTGATCCTCCAGCACTAACCAGCACCATTTTCACCACAGCATGCTGCAGAGAAGCTGCTCCCAGACTCTCCCCTGCTGAACCAAGTAACAGGGGACAAAAAACAAAGGGGGCACATTTATTTGGCGAAAATCATATATATATAAAAAGCGCTGTATAGGCTGGGACTGTGTTTTCAGTGTCTAGTGGCGCTGGGTGTGTGCTGGCACACTCTCTCTCTGTCTCTCCAAAGGGCCTTATTGGGGGGCTGTCCCCATATTCATATATCCCAGTGTGTGTGGGGGTGTCAGTACGTGTGTGTCAACATGTCTGAAGCGGAAGCCTCGTCTAGGGAGGATGCAGAGCAGATGGTGGTGGTGTCTCCGTCGGCACAGCCGACACCTGATTGGTTGTACATGTGGAATGTGTTAAATGCTAATGTGACTTTATTACATAAGAGATTGGACAAAACAGGGAGTCACTCCATGGCTTTGACTGTGTCACAAGACCCTTCAGGGTCCCATAAACGTCCCTTTTCCCAGATAGGAGACACTGATACCGACACATATTCCGACTCCAGTGTCGACTATGTTGATGCGAGGTTGCACCCAAGAGTGGCCAAGAGTATTCAATATATGATTATTGCAATAAAAGATGTATTACATATCACAGATGACCCCTCTGTCCCTGACACAAGGGTATGCATGTTTAAGGAAAAGAAACCTGAGGTAACGTTTCCCCCATCTCATGAGCTGAACGCTTTATTTGGAAAGGCTTGGGAAACACCAGATAAGAGACTGCAGGTTCCCAAGAGAATTATTATGGCGTATCCTTTCCCCTCAAAGGACAGTTTATGGTGGGAATCCTCGCCCACAGTGGACAAAGCCTTGACGCGCTTATCCAAAAAGGTGGAGCTACCGTCCCCGGACACGGCGACACTAAAGGATCCTGCGGATCGCAGGCAGGAAACTACCTTAAGATCAATTTATGCGCATACGGGAGCCCTATTCAGGCCTGCAGTAGCGTCGGCATGGGTTGGTAGCGCAATTGCAGTGTGGGTAGATAACTCGTCATCTGACATTGACACCTTAGATAAGGATAGTATTTTGTTGACCTTGGGTCACATTAAGGACGCAGCGTTATATATGAGAGAGGCTGCGAGAGATATTGGGCTGTTTTGTTCAAGACCCAATGCCATGGCAGTTTCTGCTAGAAGGTCCCTGTGGACCCGTCAATGGACAGGTGATGCTGATTCAAAGAGACATATGGAGGCTTTGCCTTACAAGGGTGAAGTTTTATTTGGGGAGGGCCTCGCGGACCTGGTTTCCACAGCTACCGCGGGTAAGTCTTCTTTTTTGCCTTATGTTTCCCCACAGCAAAATAAAACACCTCAATATCAGATGCAGTCCTTTCGGTCACATAAGTTCAGAAAGGGTTGAGGTAGAGGTAGGGGGAAAAGAATACCAGCTACAGCTAGTTCCCAGGAACAGAAATCCTCCCCGGCCTCTACAAAATCCACCGCATGACACTGGGGCTCCGCTGCGGGAGTCCGCACAGGTGAGGGCACGTCTTCGTCTCTTCAGCCAGGTCTGGGTTCAGTCGGATTTGGATCCTTGGGTGATCTAAATTGTATCCCAAGGCTACAAACTGGAGTTCGAAGATGTGCCTCCACACTGATTTTTCAAATCGGCCATGCCAGCTTCTCCCCCAGAGAGGGAAACAGTTTCAGCTGCCATACAAAAACTGTGTCAACAGCAAGTGATTATCAAGGTTTCCCTAGGGCAACAGGGAAAAGGGTTTTATTCAACCCTATTTGTGGTCCCGAAGCTGGATGGCTCGGTCAGACCAATTCTGAATCTAAAATCCCTAAACCTATATTTGAAAAGGTTCAAATTCAAGATGGAATCTCTCCGGGTGGTGATCTCCAGCCTCGAAGGGGGGGATTTTATGGTGTCACTAGACATAAAGGATGCTTACCTTCATGTCCCCATATATCCTCATCAGGCGTACCTGAGTTTCGCTGTACAGGATTGTCATTACCAGTTTCAGACGTTGCCGTTTGGGCTTTCCACGTCCCCGAGAATTTTCACCAAGGTTTTGACAGAAATGGTGGTGCTCCTGCGCAAGCAGGGGGTCACAATTATCCCATACTTGGACGATCTCCTGATAAAGGCAAGATCGAGAGATCAGTTATTAAAGAGCATGTTTCTCTCCCTGAGAATACTACAACAACATGGCTGGATTCTAAATCTACCGAAGTCACAGTTGGTTCCGACAACTCGGCTGTCATTTTGGGCATGGTTCTGGACACGGAAAAAATAAGGCTTTTCTCCTAATGGAAAAAGCACAGGAACTCCAGAGCATGGTCAAGGACCTACTGAGACCAAAAAGAGTGTCTATGTGTTCCCTCCACTTCCACTCATCTCAAAAATATTGAGAATCATAAGACAAACAAGAGTGCAGACAATACTCATTGTTCCAGATTGGCCTCGAAGGGCCTGGTATTCAGATCTTAAGGAAATGATCGCAGAAGATCCGTGGCCTCTTCCTCCCAGGGAGGACCTGTTGCAACAGGGGCCCTGTGTGTTCCAAGACTTACCGCGGTTACGTTTGACGGCATGGCAGTTGAACACCAAATCCTAGCTAGGAAAGGTATTCCAGGGGAAGTCATCCCTACTCTAATCAAAGCTAGGAAGGAGGTAACGGCGAGGCATTATCACCGTATCTGGAGGAAATATATTTCTTGGTGTGAGGCCAAGCATGCTCCTACGGAAGATTTACAGCTGGGGCGTTTTCTCCACTTTCTACAGACAGGAGTGGATATGGGCCTTAAGTTAGGCTCCTTTAAGGTGCAGATTTCGGCCTTATCCATATTCTTTCAGAAGGAATTGGCTTCTCTCCCAGGAGTCCAGACTTTTGTAAAGGGAGTGCTGCACATCCAACCTTCTTTTGTGCCCCCAGTGGCACCGTGGGACCTTAACGTGGTGTTACGGTTCCTTAAATCACACTGGTTTGAACCTCTTCAAACGGTGGAGTTCAAATTTCTCACTTGGAAAGTGGTCATGTTGTTGGCCTTGGCATCTGTGAGGCGGGTGTCCGAATTGGCGGCTTTGTCTCACAAGAGCACCTATCTGATTTTCCATGTGCATCGAGCGGAGTTGAGAACTCGTCCTCAATTTCTACCTAAGGTGGTTTCGTTGTTCCATATGAACCAACCTATTGTGCCTGTGGCTACGGGGGACTTGGAGGATTCCGAGTCCCTTGATGTAGTCAGGGCCTTAAAAATGTATGTAGCCAGGACGGCTCGAGTTAGGAAAACAGAGGCACTGTTTGTCCTGTATGCGGCCAACAAGGTTGGCGCTCCTGCTTCTAAGCAGACTATTGCTCGCTGGATCTGTAACACGATTCAGCAGACTCATTCTACGGCAGGATTGCCGTTACCAAATTCGGTTAAGGCCCATTCCACTAGGAAGGTGGGCTCTTCTTGGACGGCTGCCCGAGGCGTCTCGGCATTACAGCTGTGCCGAGCAGCTACTTGGTCGGGTTCAAACACTTTTGCTAAATTCTACAAGTTTGATACCCTGGCTGATGAGGACCTCATGTTTGCTCAATCGGTGCTGCAGAGTCATCCGCACTCTCCCGCCCGGTCTGGAGCTTTGGTATAATCCCCATGGTCCTTACGGATTCCCCAGCATCCTCTAGGACGTAAGAGAAAATAAGATTTTAAACCTACCGGTAAATCTTTTTCTCCTAGTCCGTAGAGGATGCTGGGCGCCCGTCCAAGTGCGGACATATTTCTGCAAGGCTTGTATATAGTTGTTGCTTACATAAGGGTTAAGTTACAGTTGAGATCAGTCTCTGGCTGAAGCTGTTTTGTTTCATACTGTTAACTGGTTTAGTATATACCATGTTGTACGGTGTGGATGGTGTGGGCTGGTATGTGTCCCACCCTTAGATTAACAAAAATCCTTTCCTCGTACTGTCCGTCTCCTCTGGGCACAGTTCTTTAACTGAGATCTGGAGGAGGGGCATAGAGGGAGGAGCCAGTTCACACCCATCTAAAGTCTGAGTGCCCATGTCTCCTGCGGAGCCCGTCTATACCCCATGGTCCTTACGGAGTCCCCAGCATCCTCTACGGACTAGAAGAAAAAGATTTACCGGTAGGTTTAAAATCTTATTTATTCCAATCTTTTTGTAGTACCAAAGCCGGATGGCTCAGTCACACAGATATGGAACCTAAAGGGGTTCAATCGGTACGACACTTACTACACATTCAAGATGGAATCCCTACGGTCAGTGATTGCAGGTTTAGAACCGCAGCAATTCATGATTTTGCGGGATCTCAAGGATGCGTACTTACACATTCCTATTTGGCCACCGCATCAGGCGTACTTAAGTTTACAGCACAACAAGCGCCTTGGATATTCACAAAGGTGATGTCTGTGATGATAGTTCATCTCAGATCCCTGGGAGTGATAATCGTTCCGTACTTAGATGACCTTCTCATCAAGGCTTCGTCTCAGCAAATACTTCTTAAACATGCCTTACTGTTGTACTGTGTACTAGTTCTGTACAATTGGATTGTCAACTTTAAAAAAAAAAAATGAAGTCGCGTCCCGTGTCAAAGAATTCAGTTTTAGGAATGATTCTGATTACGGTGGATCAATGCATTTACCTGCCACAACAGAAAGTACATGCTATTCATCATCTAGTACTGCTAGTGCTCAAACCACGGACAGTCTCGGTGCATTTGTGCATTCAACTGGTAAGACAGATGGGGGCATCTTTCAAAACACTCCAGTTCGGCAGATTTCACTCATGTCCTTTTCAACTGGATCTTCTCGCATAGTGATCCGGCTCTCGTCTACAAATTCATCAGATGGTGCGCTTGTCTCCAGGGCCAGAGTATCAATACTCTTGTGGCTCCACATACACAATCTCACTGCGGGAAAAAGGTTCAGAGTCTGGAATTGGATAATTCTGATGACGGACGCAAGTCTCAGAGGTTGGGGAGCAGTGGTCCAACATTGTCAGTTTCAGGGTCTATGTTCAGACCAAGAAAGATTACTGCCAACCAGTGTCCTGGAACTCAGGGCAATTTACAACGCTCTGCATCAGGCAGTTCACTTGCTCCTGTCTCAGACTGTTTCATGTTGGATGATAATTTATATATGTGAACATGTGTAGTTGTTTCCCCTTTCAGGGAATAGCATAACAGTTATGTGTCCAGAACAAGAGATCCAAAGACAGTGGCAGTGGATGCTCTCACCATAGGTACAGCCTCGTGTATCTATTTCCGTTTCCGCTGCTTCCTCAGTTGCTAAAATGGATCAAACGAGAGTCCAAGACCGCCATACTAGTGGCGCCTCGTTGGCCTCAGAGAGTGTGGTTCTCGGATCTCCATGGTCTACTCGCAGACGATCCCTGGCTGATTCCGCTATGTCCAGACCTACTACAGCAGGGGTCGTTCCTTTACCCCGATTTAGCGCGGCTGCATTTTATGGGGTGGCTGTTGAGACCACTCTCAGATGAGAGGGCATTCCACAGTTGGTTCTACCAACCATGTTACGTGCTAGGAAGCCAGTTTCAGCAGCTCATTATCACAGGATTTGGCAAGCTTATATAGGTTGTTGTGAAGCTAGGATGTTTCCGACATCTTCTTTCAAGTTATCACATCTTTCTCCGGCTGGGTCCACAGGTTATCCACAGGATAACATTGAGATATGCCGGAGCGACAGCGGAAATGGCACCAAACGGTCACAAGCATTCTGGCCTCCCAGAATGCATCGGGGCTTCTCCATATAATCCCGCCCACTGACTCAGTCAAATCAGTTTTTTGTTTGTTGCGGCAGGAGCCGGACCATTTTTATAGTCTTAATATGTTTTTTTTCCTTTGAGCGACTTTCCTTAACAGCGTCTTAAACGCATACTAGATAGAGTCTCTCCAACAACTCTCCACTGGGTCGCAACAATGCTTACCTTCGCGGTATAGTGCTATCTCAACGGGCGCCTGTGTCGGATGATTCTAGCAGGTCCAGGAGATGTAACCAGGCTGTGGCCGGAGCATGGGGAGAAGGTAGGGCATCGGTTCCCCTTACTAGAGGGGTCAGGACACAGCTACACTGTATTGGAGGAGACTACAAACAGTGGTTGATGCACCGCCACTCTTAAGTGCAACAGCGCTACGCTTTAGGGATCATAGGCGCCAGGACTAAGTGAGGCCGCGGTCCTTAGAGTTTAAGTCAACAGAGGGAGTTATACGCTCTCCTGGCCACCCCTCCCCCAAGTTCATGACTAGTTTCCGTGCGTCTCCCGTCCATGAACTGATGACCTCACTTCCGGCTCAGACGCTAACACGAGGGTACTTGGTCGCAGCTTAGACGCTGCGATGGTGTACACTAGATTTTCCGCTTAGACCCGGTCGCATACAGGAGCGTCTGCATACACTTATCGTTCAATGAGCGTCTGTGTCCAAAAGAGCGTCTGTGCCTCTCATCAGTCATCAACAGCGGCAGTGTATACTAGTAGCGTCTGAATCCACTCAGCGTCTTGGGAGCGTATTGAAGGATATGGAAGTGTGGTGAGTCTCCTTCTATCCCACTCTATGGAGAAATGGGTTATACAGTACTAAAAATGCTCTCTACTTGTTAGTATGAATTGTTAATTTTTGTTACATATTGCATATGAGGCCTGTATATTACTGTTTTCTGCATGATATGTTTGAAAAAAACTGGTTAAAAACAGAAATACAATTGTACCCACTTACTTGTAAGTTATTATGATGGTGATTGTATTCTCATATGACAATGTCTAATATTTTAACATGTGACTGACTGCTAGTATGTGTGCTGACTTTTATATGTTGTTAGTCCTGTTCTGAACCTCAATTCAGGTGCACGGTTGTGGTCAGATTGATCTCACTTCTATATATTTATATATAGGTGATTTTCAGTCACAAATTGTGTAGTCATAAACAGAATATTACCATGTCTGTGAGCGTCAAAAGTGACGAGGAGAATTTATCAGGCACTCCTACATACTTAACATGTTTATCTTGTAAGAAAGGGTTAATAGAAATAGGTCAGTTGGTCACTTATGAGGGGTTATGTGCAAACTGTTTTGCTTTTCAGCAAAGTAAAAAAGAAGAATTGGTTCAACAACCAGCAGAGCCACCATGGAGTATGTTCGCGCAGACTTTGTCTTCAATAGCGGACAGATTAACTCCTGCAGTTCCACCCCAGAGAATAGGTTACACTATTAACCCATACATGCAGCTCACTTCCTATGGTTTGGTTCCAGTAGCCTCTACAAGTAACCAGGCGATTAACCAAGGGACAGGTAAGACTAAGACAGATACGTCTATGTTGCAGACTACACAAGATGATACAACAGATGATGATACAGTATATTCAAATACACCGTATGATGATCAGTCGCAGAGTTTCAGTTCAGAGGATGTAGCTGAACTTATTGATGCAATGAAGGCTATTCTTTCTTTGGAGGAATCAGCCAAAGCAGTGTCAAAATCTAAAGCACCTGTGTTTAAATGAACAAAATCAGTTAAAACTGAATTCCCAGCATCAGATGATCTGACGGAGATAATGGAAGAACCCTGGGCGACACCCAGTAAAAAGTATAAGATTCCGAAAAAATGGGATTCTTATTATCCATTTCCAGCTGCGGATTGTTAAAAAAGAGAAGTTCCTCCTAAAGTAGATGCACATGTACTGTACTGCTTTGCCATTGTCATCTACCTCACTAAATGATGTCACAGACAGAAGGGTCTCTCTCTCAGGAGCGGTGGTAAGGCCTGCTATGGCTTCGGCCTGGATAGCAAAGGCAATGGGCGAATGGGTAGAGGAACTAGAGAATGACCTCTCTCCTAATAGGGAGCAGGAGTATCATTTAAGCCGTTTAAGACAAGTTGCCCAATATTTGGAAGAAGCAGCAATTGATATAGATACGATTGCTTCTAAAGCATCAGCCTTGACAGTAGCAGCTTGTAGAGCAGTTTGGCTACGCACTTGGAAAGCAGATGCAGAATCCAAGAAAGCTCTGGAAGCATTGCCTTTCATTGGTAATATATTGTTTGGCAAACCATTGTCAGATACTCTGGAATCGGAAGCTGAATCTAAAGTCAGATTTCCGCCTACTTATAACCCTAAGACTAGGGGTACAAAATTTCAGCCATTTCGATGGCAAGGCAAAGCGAAAGCTAAAGAGGAGTCTAAGCAACCCCAGTTCAATAGATCAGCCAATGGTAGGAAGCAATGGGCTAGTAGAAAGCCAGCTTCCAAGCCTGAACAGAAGCCATCAGCCTGAAGAGACGGGCCTCCGCCTGTAGGATTCCAGGGTTGGGGGCCGACTCCTTCATTTTGCACACATATGGCAACAGTCGACAACAGATGCTTGGGTGCAGAAGGTGGTATCTCTCGGTTATGGTTTCCCGTACAGGAGGCAACCTCATCAAAGGTTTTTTTTTGCATCAGCTCGTCTCGTATAGAGTCGAAGGCCAATGCCCTGCAAGAAGCAGTGCAGAAATTGCTTCAGTTTTGTGTGATTATCCCTGTACCCCCATCACAACGGGGACGGGGTTTTTACTCCAAACTATTTTTGATTCAGAAGCCAAATGGGTAATTTCGACCAATTCTCAATCTCAAAATGTTAAACAAATACATTTGGATTCCAAGGTCCCACATGGAGACATTACGCTCCATAGTGTTGGCTATGGAACCGGGAGATTACATGGTATCTCTGGATATACAGGATGCTTGCCTACATGTGCCTATAGCAAGGTCTCATCAGTGTTACCTCAGGTTTGCCATCCTCCAGCAACATTTTCAGTTCCAAGCCTTGCCCTTCGGGCTAGCAACAGCACCCAGGGTGTTTATTAAAATTGTGGTGGTGATGGCAGCTTATCTCCGCAAGCAGGGGATAAGAATATTTCCATACCTCGACGACCTTTTAATCCTAGCACATTCACAGGAATTACTTTTGAGCCATCTTCAACAGACAGTAGTTTGTCTACAGAGACACGGGTGGCTCATAAATTGGGAAAAGTCGTCTCTGAATCCGTCACAGCGGATGGTTCATTTGGGGGCCATATTGGATTCAGGTCTACAGAGAATTTTCTTACCAGAGAAAAAGATAGCCACGGTGCAGGTCATGACTCAGGAGGCGTTGTACACTCAGACAATGTCAGTCCATGCAGCAATGCGACTGTTGGGTCTGATGGTATCAACCTTCGACATGGTGGAATATGCGCAATTCCACTCCAGACCACTACAGCACCTTATTCTGACCAAATGGAACAGAAATCATCTGACAATAAAAAAACAGATGATAAAGTTTCCGGTAAATGTAAAAAGGTCTCTAACTTGGTGGCTACAGAGGGACCATTTAAACAAGGGAAGACCCTTTTGGATAAAAGAATGGCAAGTCCTGACAACAGATGCCAGTCTTCAGGGCCGGGGAGCGGTGCTCGAAAGCCTCTGGTTCCAGGGAAAATGGACCATAAGGGAAAGTCGCCTGCCAATAAATCTGTTGGAAATAAGGGCCATATACATGGCTCTAGTTCAGGCAAAGGACAGTCTGCAAGGAAGACCAGTCCAGATCCGCTCAGACAATGCTACAGCGGTAGCGTACCTCAATCATCAGGGAGGAACTCACAGCAAAAGATTGACGGAGGAAGTAACTCACATACTAAGGTGTGCAGAACTCCATCTCCCAGCATTGTCAGCAGTGTTTGTTCCAGGAGTGCTGAACTGGGAAGCGGATTTTCTCAGTCGACAACCATTCAGGAAACCGAATGGGCATTACACCCAGAAGTGTTTCAGACCATAGTAAACAGATGGGGGTTGCCAGAGATAGATCTCATGGCGTCTCATCTAAACAACAAAGTTCCGATATACGGATCAAAAACAAAGGATCCCGGAGCAATCCTCGTAGACGCACTGTCAGTAAAATGGAAATTTCATCTGGCATATCTGTTCCGTCCAATCTCTCTGTTACCCAGAGTAGTGAGGAAAATAAAGCAAGCAAAGGGAGCGATAATTCTGATAGCTCCATCTTGGCCAAGAAGGCATTGGTACACAGATCTACTAAGGATGTCCATGGAAGCACCAATGCTGCTCCCTCAACGTCCAGATCTGCTAATGCAGGGTCCTTGTTATCACAGTCATCTGGATCGTCTGTCTTTGACGGCATGGCTGTTGAAACCTCTATCCTAGAAGCTAGAGGGTTTTCAAAACAAGTAATCCAGACTATGCTTAGAGCAAGAAAGCCTTCTTCAGCTCGTATTTATCATCGAATATGGCAAGACTATATTCATTGGTGTAGTAAAAAAAAAGTTTGAATCCAAAATCTTTTAAAGTATCCTGGATTTGGGATTTTCTTCAAGCAGGATTGGATAAGGGTTTGAAAGTTGCTTCTTTGAGAGTTCAAGTATCAGCATTAACTGTATGGTTTCAGAGAAAGATTCCTGACTTACAGGATGTGCGTACTTTCTTTCTGGCAGTTGTACACATTCAACCTTCATTTGTTCCTCCTGCAGCTCCCTGGGATTTGAATCTGGTTCTTAAAATCCTTCAATGACCTCCGTTTGAACCACTTAAGAGAGCAGATCTTAAATGGTTAACGGCTAAAGTGCTCTTTCTACTGGAAATGGCGTCAGCTAGAAGAGTGTCAGATTTAGGAGCACTGTCGTGCAAGTCTCCATTCCTAAATTTTTTTCCAGATAATGCAGTTCTCAGAACTAGATCTGGTTATCTTCCGAAGGTGTTTCAAAGTTTCACCTTAACGAAGAGATTGTAGTCCCAGCATTTCAGGTAGAACTGTCTGCGGGAGAAGCATCGCTGGACGTGGTACGAGCATTAAGAATCTACGTAGATCGTACTAGTGCCATCAGAAAAACAGATTCTCTCTTCATCCTCTACGGATTTCATAGAAGAGGATGGCCTGCTAGTAAACAGACGCTGGCAAGATGGCTCCGAATGACAATTTCAGAAGGTTATTCTCGTGCTGATCTCCCTACTCCGGCTAATGTCTCTGCGCACTCTACACGTAAGGTAGGTCCTTCATGGGCCGCACAACATGGTGCTTCAGCAGAACAGATTTGTAAGGCAGCCATATGGTCATCCATTAACACATTCATCACACATTATGCCTTGGATACTTTTGCCTCTCATGACGCAGAATTCGGGCGAAAGGTTCTCCTGTGTAATCGAGAGCGTCCCCGCCACTAAAACTGGCTTTGGGAATCCCAATGTTATCCTGTGGATAACTTGTGGACCCAGCCGGAGAAATAGACGTTATGGTAAGAACTTACCGTTGATAACGTGATTTCTCCTATGTCCACAGGTATCCACAGGGGTCCCACCCTGACGCACCTGATTTGAGGATCTTGACAATCACTAAACCTCTTCCCTCTTGCATGGAAGGTGGAAGGGTGTGCATGTGTGTTCTTATTGCCTGAATAGGTTTCTACCTGATGCTCCTGCCTAATTGCTGTGGAAAGAACTGATTTGACTGAGTGATTTGTGGCGGGATTATATAGAGAAGCCCCAATGCATCCTGGGTGGCCAGAAAGCTCGTGACCGCTTGGTGCCATTTCCGCTGTCGCCCCGGCATATCCCAATGTTATCCTGTGGATACCTGTGGACATAGGAGAAATCAAGTTATCAACGGCAAGTTCTTACCATAACGTCTATTTTGCTCTTTTTACAGACGGGGTTAGATGGAGGATTACGTTTAGCGACACTAACGGTGCAGGTCTCTGCATTGTCAGTTTTCTTTCAAAGGCGTTTGGCTCTTTTGCCAACAGTTTAAAATTTGCTGCAAGGTGTCCTTAGAGTTCAACCTCCATTCATTCCACCTACAGCTCCATGGGACTTGAATCTAGTTTAGCATGTTTTTGCAGTCAAGTTTTGAACCCTTGCAACACGTGGATGTTAAGTTTATAACTTGGAAAACTGTGTTTCTCTTAACCTTAGCTTTGTCAAGGCGTGTTGCACAATTGGGTGCCTTGTCATGCAAGCCACCGTATCTGGTATTTCATACTGACAGAGCAGAACTTTGGAAAAATCTCACTTTTCTACCACAGGTAGTATCTTCTCTCACATCAATCAACCAATCACAGTTCCTGTTTTTCAGAAGATTCAGGAACTCCGGCTACTTTGGATGTGGTACGCACACTCCGCGTTTATGTAGCCTGAATATCAACAGTACATAAAACGGATACTTTGTTTGTTCTCTATCATGCAGTCAAGATAGGTTGGGCAGCTTCCAAACAGACCTTGGCCAGATAGATTAACCTGAGCATTCATCAGGTGCACATTCATGCTAGTCTAACACCGACTGCATCTGTTTCAGCACATTCCACGCGTTCTTTGGGAACGTCAGGGGCAGCAGGTCGTGGAGCTTCTATGACACAACCTTGCCGTGCGGCTACATAGTCATCAGTGAACACATTTGTGCGCTTTTACAAGTTTGATAATTCTGCGGCATCAGCTTCTAGCTTTGGCCGTCTAGTTTCAGGTAGAACTGCAAGTTTCAGGTAGAACTGTCTGCGGGAGAAGCATCGCTGGACGTGGTCCGAGCATTAAGAATCTACATAGATCGTACTAGTGCCATCAGAAAAACAGATTCTCTCTTCATCCTCTACGGATTTCATAGAAGAGGATGGCCTGCTAGTAAACAGACGCTGGCAAGATGGCTCCGAATGACAATTTCAGAAGGTTATTCTCGTGCTGATCTCCCTACTCCGGCTAATGTCTCTGCGCACTCTACACGTAAGGTAGGTCCTTCATGGGCAGCACAACATGGTGCTTCAGCAGAACAGATTTGTAAGGCAGCCATATGGTCATCCATTAACACATTCATTACACATTATGCCTTGAATACTTTTGCCTCTCATGACGCAGAATTCGGGCGAAAGGTTCTCCTGTGTAATCGGGAGCGTCCCCGCCACTAAAACTGGCTTTGGGAATCCCAATGTTATCCTGTGGATAACTTGTGGACCCAGCCGGAGAAATAGACGTTATGGTAAGAACTTACCGTTGATAACGTGATTTCTCCTATGTCCACAGGTATCCACAGGGGTCCCACCCTGACGCACCTGATTTGAGGATCTTGACAATCACTAAACCTCTTCCCTCTTGCATGGAAGGTGGAAGGGTGTGCATGTGTGTTCTTATTGCCTGAATAGGTTTCTACCTGATGCTCCTGCCTAATTGCTGTGGAAAGAACTGATTTGACTGAGTGATTTGTGGCGGGATTATATAGAGAAGCCCCAATGCATCCTGGGTGGCCAGAAAGCTCGTGACCGCTTGGTGCCATTTCCACTGTCGCCCCGGCATATCCCAATGTTATCCTGTGGATACCTGTGGACATAGGAGAAATCAAGTTATCAACGGCAAGTTCTTACCATAACGTCTATTTTGCTCTTTTTACAGACGGGGTTAGATGGAGGATTACGTTTAGCGACACTAACGGTGCAGGTCTCTGCATTGTCAGTTTTCTTTCAAAGGCGTTTGGCTCTTTTGCCAACAGTTTAAAATTTGCTGCAAGGTGTCCTTAGAGTTCAACCTCCATTCATTCCACCTACAGCTCCATGGGACTTGAATCTAGTTTAGCATGTTTTTGCAGTCAAGTTTTGAACCCTTGCAACGGTATCCGGACTCCAGGTCGACAGCACAAAGGTCGACACCATTTGGTCGACACACATTAGGTCGACAGGGTCAAAAGGTCGACCGGGTCAAAAGGTCGACAGAAACAAGGTCGACATGGAAAAAGGTCGACATGAGTTTTTCATGATTTTTTTCTTTTTTTGAACCTTTTCATACTTAACGATCCACGTGGACTACGATTGGAACGGTAAAGTGTGCCGAGCGAAGCGGTAGCGGAGCGAAGGCACCATGCCCGAAGCATGGTGAGCGAAGCGAGCCATGCGAGGGGACGCGGTGCACTAATTCGGGTTCCTGGTCACTCTACGAAGAAAACGACACCAAAAAAACATAAAAAACTCATGTCGACCTTTTTTCATGTCGACCTTGTTCCTGTCGACCTTTTGACCCTGTCGACCTAATGTGTGTCGACCAATTGGTGTCGACCTTTGTGCTGTCGACCCTGAGTCCCAGACCCCTTGCAACACGTGGATGTTAAGTTTATAACTTGGAAAACTGTGTTTCTCTTAACCTTAGCTTTGTCAAGGCGTGTTGCACAATTGGGTGCCTTGTCATGCAAGCCACCGTATCTGGTATTTCATACTGACAGAGCGGAACTTTGGACAAATCTCACTTTTCTACCACAGGTAGTATCTTCTTTCACATCAAGTTCCTGTTTTTCAGAAGATTCAGGTACTCCAGCTACTTTGGATGTGGTACGCACACTCCGCGTTTATGTAGCCTGAACATCAACAGTACATAAAACGGATACTTTGTTTGTTCTCTATCATGCAGTCAAGATAGGTTGGCCAGCTTCCAAACAGACCTTGGCCAGATAGATTAACCTGAGCATTCATCAGGTGCACATTCATGCTAGTCTAACACCGACTGCATCTGTTTCAGCACATTCCACGCGTTCTTTGGGAACGTCAGGGGCAGCAGGTCGTGGAGCTTCTATGACACAACCTTGCTGTGCAGTTACATGGCCATCAGTGCACACGTTTGTGCGCTTTTACAAGTTTGATAATTCTGCGGCATCAGCTGCTAGCTTTGGCCGTCTAGTGTTACAGGTGCCAAACAGCTCTCCCGTCCATGGTGGAAACTTTGGTATGTCCCAAGAGTACTCCAGTGACCCCTAGTGGATGACAAAGAAAACAAGATTTTGGTACTTACCAGATAAATCCTTTTCTTTACATCCACAGGTGGCACTGGACACCCACCCAGAGCAGTTTCTCCTGGCTGGTGGTAAGTTCAATAGTTCTTATGGTAACACATTTTCACCGACTTGTTCAAATGTTAAGGTGATTGTTATCTATTGTCGTGTTACCTCTCTAGTTGTCCATTATGTTATAATGTTATATGTAATTCTCCAGTGTTCATCCTCTGTCGCTCCTATTTGGCTCAGCAAAAAAACACTATGCATCTTGGGAGTATGGAAGGGGAAGGAGGGTAACACATTACATTTTTTTAAATGTGCCTATCCCTGCTATCGCACCATCCATATCCCAAGAGTACTCCAGTGCTCCCTGTGGTTTCAAAGAAAAGGATTTATCTGGTAAGTACCAAAATCCTATAGTAATAATACAGGGACATAACTGGGGAGGTGAGAGGATCTGGGCATATTTACAGTGATATTTATGTCTCCCCCATTTCACAGAGGTGTGAAGAAGACCTCTGGTGAGTGTGAGACACCCAGCAGCCATCCTATTGTGTCAGGAGGACTGAGCGTGTCCCAGAGCCCCATCACGGTGCCTCCACCTCACTCACTGATACATGAGAGACACAATGACCAGAAGATCCTGGAACTCACCAATAAGATCATTCAGCTGCTGACTGGAGAGGTGACTGCTGGGAATGGGACATTATACAGTAACACCAGGGGATGTGTCTGGGTGATGACTGGAGAGGTGACTGCTGGGAATGGGACATTATAAAGTAACACCAGGGGATGTGTCTGGGGGTTGACTGGAGAGGTGACTGCTGGGAATGGGACATTATACAGTAACACCAGTGGATGTGTCTGGTTGATGACTGGAGAGGTGACTGCTGGGAATGGGACATTATACAGTAACACCAGAGGATGTGTCTGGGTGATGACTGGAGAGGTGACTGCTGGGAATGGGACATTATACAGTATCACCAAGGGATGTGTCTGGGTGATGACTGGAGAGGTGACTGCTGGGAATGGGACATTATACAGTAACACCAGGGGATGTGTCTGGGTGATGACTGGAGAGGTGACTGCTGGGAATGGGACATTATACAGTAACATCAGGGGACGTGTCTGGGCGATGGCTGGAGAGGTGACTGCTGGGAATGAAACATTATACAGTAACACCAGGGGATGTGTCTGGGTGATGACTGGAGAGGTGACTGCTGGGAATGGGACATTATACAGTAACACCGGGGTATGTGTCTGGGTGATGACTGGAGAGGTGACTGCTGGGAATAGGACATTATACAGTAACACCAGGGGACGTGTCTGGGTGATGACTGGAGAGGTGACTGCTGGGAATGGGGCATTATACAGTAACATCAGGGGACGTTTCTGGGTGACGACTGGAGAGGTGACTGCTGGGAATGGGACATTATACAGTAACATAAGGGAATATGTCTGGGTGATGACTGGAGAGGTGACTGCTGGAATTGGGACATTATACATTAACACCAGGGGACGTGTCTGGATGATGACTGGAGAGTTGACTGCTGGGAATAGGACATTATACAGTAACACCAGGGGACTTGTCTGGGTCATGACTGGAGAGGTGACTGATGGGAATGGGGCATTATACAGTAACACCAGGGGGTGTGTCTGGGTGATGACTGGAGAGGTGACTGCTGGGAATGGGGCATTATACAGTAACACCAGGGGATGTATCTGGGTGAGGACTGTATCACTGTGTGTGTCAGGTTCCTTTAAGGTGTCAGGATGTCACTGTCTATGTCTCCATGCAGGAGGAGGATTATATAGAGGAACACAGGGGTCTGTACAAGGACGTGATGATGGAGAATCACCAGCCCCTCACATCACTGGGTAAGAGGAGACTGTCATGTATTGTACAGGGGAGAGCAGGTATGGGGGTCCCTATATACACACATAACCTGATAATCACATATATACACTGTACTCAGTCTCTGTGTGTCTCCTACAGATGGGCCCAGTAACAGAGATACCCCAGAGAGATGTCCCCGTCCTCTTTATTCCTAGTATTGTACAGAGGAGAATCACAGGATCCCACAGGAGGATCAGGTAGGTGGGATTTAGGGTCTCACCCATTTACCAAAGTGACCATACTATATGATCTGTAGAGGAGCTGTGTGTGTCTTATACACTATTATACTATTAATATACTATTATTAATGTATGTTGTTTTGTGGGCTATTTAGGATGAATGTCTCACTGACATTAAGATAGAAGATACAGAGGGAGAAGAAGAGACGTTTGTGACTGATATAAAGGCAGAAGATATAGAGGGAGAAGAAGAGACGTATGTGACTGATATAAAGGCAGAAGATATAGAGGGAGAAGAAGAGACGTATGTGAGGGGTGATCAGCAGTGTAAGGAAGAGGAGATCCCTATAGATATCAGCACAGGTAAGTAATAAACACTTATTACAGAAAAGAATCACATATTCTCCGTGCTCAGTCACTACAGCAGTCTGTTATCCTACACCCTCCTCTGGCGGTACAAACTAATGAGGAATATATATTTTGCCAGTGAGGGAGTCAGGAGACATCAGCCCCTATTATACTCCTGCTCTCCCCCTCACATCATGTCACTGTGTGTTACCAGCCCAGAGATCTGACCAGTCTCCTCCCCACACTCTCTGGTGTATCTCATACATCAGGAGCCATCAGCCCCTATTATACTCCTGCTCTCCTCCTCACATCATGTCGCTGTGTGTTACCAGCCCAGAGATCTGACCAGTCTCCTCCCCAGACTCTCTCGTGTATCTCATACATCAGGAGCCATCAGCCCCTATTATACTCCTGCTCTCCTCCTCACATCATGTCACTGTGTGTTACCAGCCCAGAGATCTGACCAGTCTCCTCCCCAGACTCTCTGGTATATCTCATATATCAGCAGCCATCAGCCCCTATTATTCTCCTGCTCTCCCCTCATATTCAGAATTCTGCACATTGCCTGCTGATTACCTGTCCCCTGGCACTTGGATGACGTCCTTCTCTCTCTAAGTAATCCGGGCTGTCTGGCATTAGGGGCATAGAGAGAAGTGAGGGTGACATATTTATAATGAATTTTTCCAACTAGAATCCAATATCTACCATTGCAATCCACCCACTCTCTGTCCAGGTGAAAGGGGCAGGATCTATTAGAAAGGATGGCTACACCACAGGAGATAGAGCATGCTGGGTAGTTATTGGTAAACTGAGGGGGAGAGTGCAATGGAACATGTGATTCCTGAATGGCTACCACCGCCACCTTCTGGTCAGCGAAATATGTTAATGCAAGACGTCTCTTACGGGGAGAATGAGGACCTTTTACATTAAGACTTAAAACTTCACCATGATAGAGAGAGATCAGATCATGGTATGAAACATCTAGGATCATCTGTGTAAAGTCCAATAGAGTCTGTAGGGCGTGTGCATACTTCAAATCTATCAAATCACAGAAAAAATAAAATAGGGAGCAAAAATGGGAGATAAACAGAAATTGTGTCCATAAAGGAGCTAGAGATTCCGTCACTGGGGTACCGTGACAGAAAGGTAGAAAAAGGTGGCGGTCGTGCCTAAAAGGGAAACCCACCGACTACCCCAAGTAGCCATACGAGAGGGCAAAATCTAGTCATCATAGTAACAATTGTACAAAGAAATATCAAATCTCAATGTAACCAATGTGTCCAAAGGAGGTAAAGTCCAAGAACATGGCCTGATATCCAATGTAGGTTCTACCAACACCGTTATAAGGGCAACAGGATGTTAGACGAATCAGTCATGCTTTACCTGAACACCCAAACATTCTAGAAAGGTACTATGAAATGTAATGGTGGAAACAATGTCGGACCATATACCATATAGCAATTATATAGCACAGGAAATAAAGATAAAAAGATACATTTTATACCCATAACAAGAGCAAGTAAATCTGTCCTAAAAATAGATCCATGCCCAGTAACTTAGTCCAAGTTGGCACATGTTACAGTAGGAAACAGACTCTGAGTGTTTCTACCAGTCTTACTCCTTTAGCATATTACTTCGAGACGGAAGACAACTCCTCTGGGATTGGTTTAGGTAAAGTGTCATGAAAGACTGTCTACAGGAATGTCCCACTTTTTCAGAATAGCAGGGCCATCCTCGGGGCAAGGTATCACTGTGAAGGCGCCGTTTCACATTACAATAAGGTTAGTAGGAAAGCCCCATTTGTATTGCACATTTCCTTGGGTGGAATAGACGCCTTTGGGCCAGCGTCGCAGGAGAAATATCTGGAAATATCTGCAGAATATCCAGGCACTCAGCTGTGGATGAGGAAGACGAAACAGCCTGTAGAATGCGTTCTTTAATATGGGAAAAAGTGGACCCTGAGCAGAGTGTCCCTTGGTGCTTGGATAGGGGCCTGTTTGGTCTTTGGGAGTTTATGGATCCTATCAATAAGAAGGTCCGCGGCAGAAGCCTTCGGCGAAAGTTTCTGAAAAGAGGACCGTGGCATAATCATAAAGCTCAGCATTTGTAACAGAATCCGTAACGTCCATTATTCAGATATTATTTTTCCGAGACCTGTCTTCTAAATCAATGACTATCACAAATAGAGACCGGGTCTTCCTGAAGGTTGTCATGTGCTGAAATCAGATCATTGTGAGACACAACAATCTCTTTCATCTTAGTCTGTACGAGTGCCAATCTCACTGATATCGGACCTCAAAGCTTGAATATTAAGTTCTGAGGTTAGTTCAGTCCTTAAATGCAGATAATATAGAATGTAGAGCGTAGAGTAACAGGACCATCTAGAGTGTCTTAAGACATCTTCAGCCATTACAGCTGGGCTGTGCGTCTGACAAGAAGAAGCAGATGATGTTGTAGCGGTCTCAGAAGGACCACCTGAATTCGAGGTACCAAAGAGATGAACAGGTGGGGCCAATTTGGTAACCTTTTAACCTTTTTTGGAGGCATGGTAAGCTGGCTACAAAGAGATGGACCTCTCAGAGATAGGAAAATACAAACAATCTGTAAATAAAAGGAGCAGTAGTACGCTGTCAGGAGGTTACATCAAGATGACTCAGTTCAAAATGACATTCTTAGTCGGGGTGACGGGGGTATCTGAGCCAAAATTTCAAGTAAACATGATGTAATGCAACTCAACACAGTAATGACCAAGAAATTCCACTAGAGGTCAGCGTGATCACAGATGTGAAGTACTCAGCAACGAGAGACACAAAGGGCAAAATATATTCAGTGAATAAATCCACAAAATAATTTACTGTGAGGTTGTAATCAGAGTGTACTCAGACGATACTTGATACTGGGCTCTGCATGTAGACTGAGAGGAAGTAGATGATAGTGGTACCATATGAATAGAAGGTAGTTTCACCTCCAGGCAAATGCTTCAATTTAGTGTAGTGACCCCGGTCCAGCCGTCAAGACACTTATTTAGCAGCTTATATCAATTTTACACCTTATTGAAGGCAGAAGGCAAAGCATGTGATGGCCGGGAACCAGGATGCAAAATGGCAGCCACCTCACTTTCCAATATCAACCATGTGCTCCGGTGACTGTGGGCATCCCGTTCTGTCCCCAGCAGTAGCGGGAGTTGCGCACCTGTGTGAGCGGGAGGGTAAGTGCCTCCCGCCTGAGCCAAAGGGGCTTCCAAGTCAGGTGTCCAGAGCGTGCAGGAAAGACTGGGAGCACTAAGCCCCAGAATACAGCCCGTGGCTTAAGCTGCGTCACTAGGCTGTGGCAATGAACAGTGCCTGGAGTGAGCGGAGCAAGCAACTTTAGGGCAGGAGGAGTGGGGGACTTATTAGATTGGGTCTTGGTCCCAGTGGCAGTTGAGAGCTATCAGATAGGGTAGATAAGAAGCCACTTAGTGAGGAAAGCTCCAGAAAGCACATCTGGATGGACTCAGGCCCCTCTTATTTATTATTTTATATACTCACAGGGGTGGCGGGTGTGGTACATCCCTGCAAAGGCAGATCCAATCTCTTTCTCATCAGACTCTGCTGTCTTCCCTGCACTCTCACTCAGATGTTCACTGCTGCCAGTAGCACACGTATGAGAAGCAGAAGTATGGCGGCAGCTGTATAGATTCTGACATGTAATTCTCTGTATCATACTTACTGTACACACATCATCCTTATTACTATTGAGAATATAGAGGTAAAACACTGATGATGGGGGTGTAAGAGTGCATTATAACCTAGCAGATGATGATTGCAGTGTATTATATGGTGTATTGCATATAAAGTACCTTGTTTCACACCTGCTCTGCTGTAGCAATATTCCTTATATAAGGGTGAGTAACACATGTACAGGCTTACCAGCATATGAGCACACACATAAAGGAATGCTACCTTACCAATGCTTCCAGGAGTAACGTTAGGAGACATTTCTCTGATCCATCAGCTCATATGACTGATGTTATCTAGAATGTCCAATTCATATGATATGTTCCCCATCCATTGTTTTACATTGGTGCTGACATAGGACTTGGTGAGTGACTACATCTCCATTTATACTTCATGGTTAGTTACCAGTACAAGAGAGAGATATATCTAAGTCTTATTATAATATTACATTTGTTATTGTGAGTGTTCTCAGGAGGATGGACACAATGATAGTCTGAGACACAATATTGTAAAGCCTTCATTAAAAGTTATGTTTTATTATACACACACATTTACAATTAAGTATCCCAGAGAGTCGTCTTCTCCTATTGTTTACAAGATTAATATTGTTACAGAAAATGTCACATTTCCATAATGTATTTTATTTCCAGCAGATGGACACACAAGCAGGAATATCTCAGAAGGACATCTAATGTTATCCCCGGATTGTGACATAAAAGATAATGACAGTAGACAGGATTCTCCAGGAGATAACCCCATTACCCCAATTATACATCCAGCTCTATCAGCTGATCCCTCTGATCCTGGGAAATGTTCTCCTGATCACTCTGATATTGGTGCATCTGTTACAGCTCTGACAGTAGATACAGTGTTTCCGTGTTCTATAGATGCCAAATGTTTTACACAGAACACAAAGCCTGTTAACCCACAGACAGGTAAGGTAGGTGAAAGGCCACTGATATGTTCTGAGTGTGGGAAATGTTTTACGCACAAATCACATTTTGTTATACATCAGAGAAATCACACAGGTGAGAAGCCATTTTCTTGCTCTGAGTGTGGGAAATGTTTTGCACGGAAATCAGATCTTGTTACACATCAGAGAAGTCACACAGGTGAGAAGCCATTTTCTTGCTCTGAGTGTGGGATATGTTTTGCACGACAATCACTTCTTGTTATACATCACATAAGTCACACAGGTGAGAAGCCATTTTCTTGCTCTGAGTGTGGGATATGTTTTACCCGGAAATCCCAACTTGTTACACATCAGCGAAGTCACACAGGTGAGAAGACATTTCCATGTTCTGAGTGTGGGAAATGTTTTGCACAGAAATCAGATCTTCTTAGACATCAGAGAAGTCACACAGGTGAGAAGCCATTTCCATGTTCTAAGTGTGGGAAATGTTTTGCACGGCAATCAATTCTTGTTATACATCACAGAAGTCACACAGGTGAGAAGCCATTTTCTTGCTCTGAGTGTGGGAAATGTTTTGCACACAAATCGTATCTTGTTATACATCAGAGAAGTCACACAGGTGAGAAGCCATTTTCTTGCTCTGAGTGTGGGAAATGTTTTGCACGGAAATCACATCTTGTTATACATCAGAGAAGTCACACAGGTGAGAAGCCATTTCCATGTTCTGAGTGTGGGAAATGTTTTGCACACAAATCAGATCTTCTTAGACATCAGAGAAATCACACAGGTGTGAATCCATTTTCATGTTCTAAGTGTGGGAAATGTTTTGCCCGGAAATCACAACTTGTTACACATCAGCGAAGTCACACAGGTGAGAAGACATTTTCTTGCTCTGAGTGTGGGAAATGTTCTACGCACAAATCACATTTTGTTAGCAGTAGTGGGGGAGACAGGACGATGGCAGTAGTGGGGGAGAGTCAGGCAGAATTGCAGTAGTGGGGGGAGAGAGGGTGGTGGCAGTAGTTTAAGGAGAGTTGTGGCAGTAGTGGGGGTGACAGGGTGGGTAGCAGTAGTGGGGGGGACAGGGTTGGTAGTAGTGGGGGAGACAAGGCGGGAAGCAGTAGTGAAGGAGACAGGGCGGTGGCAGTAGTGGGGGGGAGACAAGGTGGGTAGTAGTAGGGGGGGAGTTAGGGCGGTGGCAATAGTGGAGGAAGACCGGATGGGTAGAAGTAGTGGGGGAAACGGTGGTGGGAGTAGTGGGGTGAGGCAGGGCGAGTGGCAGTAGTGGGGGAGACAGGGCGGTGGCAGTGGGTGTAGACAGGGCAGTGACGGTAGTGTGGGGGGAGACATGGTGACAGTAGTGGGGGGAGACAGGGTGGGTGGCAATAGTGGGGGTGGCAGGGTGGGGATAGACATGGCGGTGGCAGTTGAGGGGGTTGACAGGGTGGGTGGCAGTAGTGGGTGTAGACAAAGCGGTGGCAGTAGTGGGGGAGATATGGTGGTGGCAGTAGTGGGGGGAGACAGGGTGGTGGCAGTAGTGGGGGAAGACAGGGCGGGTAGCAGTAGTGGGGGGATGACAGGGCGGGTGGCAGTAGTGAGGGGGAGACAGGGTGGGTGGCAGTAGTGGGGGGGAGACAGGGTGGGTGGCAGTAGTGGGGGGGAGACAGGGTGGTGGCAGTGGGTGTAGACAGGGCAGTGGCGGTAGTGTGGGGGGAGACATGGTGACAGTAGTGGGGGGGACAGGGTGGGTGGCAATAGTGGGGGGGGGACAGGGTGGGGATAGACATGGCGGTGGCAGTTGAGGGGGTTGACAGGGTGGGTGGCAGTAGTGGGTGTAGACAAAGCGGTGGCAGTAGTGGGGGAGATATGGCAGTGGCAATAGTGGGGGGGGAGATAGGGCGGGTGGCAGTAGTGGGGGGATGACAGGGCGGGTGGCAGTAGTGAGGGGGAGACAGGGTGGGTGGCAGTAGTGGGAGGAGACAGGGCGGGTGGCAGTAGTGGGGGGAAGACAGGGTGGGTGGCAGTAGTGGGGGGGGAGACAGGACGGTGGCAGCAGTGGGGGGAGATAGGGTGGGTGGCAGTAGTGCAGTACCAGGGGCTGCTGAAGGCAGTAAAGAGGTGTATGGGTTCCGTACAGAGTTAGTTGATAATAAAACTTAATGATGATTATGCTTCCTTATTTCTAATGAATCCCTTGTATGTGTTACTGTTATTTGCTGTCAGCCTTTATGTGTGTTCTGTGTAATAATCCTGAAAGTAGTGCTGCTACCGATCTCATATCATTTGTAGTAACTTGGAAAAGATGAGATATGAGGTGCACTCTGGAAGCTTATAGGGGGTAATCAGAGATGATCGCAGATGTGACATCACGCAGCCCCCCGGAAAATGGTCCCGGCCCGCCCACGTTCGCCCCTCATGGATGCAACTGCAATGCAAAAGTGGTCGATCTAATGACCCATACCCCATCAAATGAATTCACAAATCTTATATTTCAGTAATATGTACTTTCAGTCATTGTTGCACATTACTGATTATGCTTTTCCATCTGAGGACCTGATTCAGAGACGGCTGCTAATGTTACAGCCGCAGGGCCGTAACTA
Source organism: Pseudophryne corroboree (assembly GCF_028390025.1). NCBI lineage: Eukaryota > Metazoa > Chordata > Amphibia > Anura > Myobatrachidae > Pseudophryne > Pseudophryne corroboree. Next base: position 115,183 of record NW_026967503.1, on the reverse strand, counting down.
GCAGTGTGCTTTGTACACAGTGCACTTCATCGGGGGTGGCACCATCCGGCGCTTTAGTGATCAGCAATTGCCCTGCACTCGAGCTCCAGGCACATTGTCACATTGGCAGCACACTAGCATAGGATGCGAGCCGCTGTGGTCTGTGCTGCTAGGTAGAAGTGGCAGTGGCCGGAGTAGAGGCGCCTGTGTGTGTGCTGCTAGGTAGAAGTGGCAGTGGCCGGAGGAGAGGCGCCTGTGTGTGTGCTGCTAGGTAGAAGTGACAATGGCCGGAGGAGAGGCGCCTGTGTGTGTGCTGTTAGGTAGAAGTAACAGTGGCCGGAGGAGAGGCGCCTGTGTGTGTGCTGCTAGGTAGAAGTGGCAGTGGCTGGAGGAGAGGCACCTGTGTGTGTGCTGCTAGGTAGAAGTAACAGTGGCCGGAGGAGAGGCGCCTGTGTGTGTGCTGCTAGGTAGAAGTGGCAGTGGCTGGAGGAGAGGCACCTGTGTGTGTGCTGTTAGGTAGGAGCAGTGGCTGGAGGAGAGGCGCCTGTGTTTGTGCTGCTAGGTAGGATAAGTGACAGGAGGAGAGGCACCTGTGCGTGTGCTGCTAGGTAGAAGTGACAGTGGCTGGAGGAGAGGCGCCTGTGTGTGTGCTGCTAGGTAGGAGAAGTGGCAGTGACCGGAAGAGAGGCGCCTGTGTGTGTGTTGCTAGGTAGGAGCAGTGGCCGGAGGAGAGGCGCCTGTGTGTGTGCTGCTAGGTAGGAGCAGTGGCCGGAGGAGAGGCACTGCGGTGTATGCTGCTAGGTAGGAGAAGTGGCAGTGGCCGGAGGAGAGGCGCTGTGGTGTGTGCTGCAAGGTAGAAGTGGCAGTGGCTGGAGGAGAGGCACCTGTGTGTGTGCTGCTAGTTAGGAGAAGTGGCAGTGGCCGGAGGAGAGGCGCCTGTGTTTGTGCTGCTAGGTAGGATAAGTGGCAGGAGGAGAGGCACCTGTGCGTGTGCTGCTAGGTAGAAGTGGCAGTGGCTGGAGTAGAGGCGCCTGTGTGTGTGCTGCTAGGTAGAAGTGACAGTGGCTGGAGGAGAGGCGCCTGTGTGTGTGCTGCTAGGTAGGAGAAGTGGCAGTGGCCGGAGGAGAGGCGCCTGTGTGTGTGCTGCTAGGTAGAAGTGGCAGTGGCCGGAGGACAGGCACTGCGGTGTGTTCTGCTAGGTAGAAGTGGCAATGGTCAGAGGAGAGGCGCCTGTGTATGTGCTGCTAGGTAGGAGAAGTGGTGGTGGCAGGAGGAGAGGCGCTGCGGTGTGTGCTGTTAGGTAGAAGTGGCAGTGGCTGGAGGAGAGGCGCCTGTGTGTGTGCTGCTAGGTAGGAGAAGTGGTGGCAGGAGGAGAGGCGCTGCGGTGTGTGCTGCTAGGTAGAAGTGGCAGTGGCTGGAGGAGAGGTGCCTGTGTGTGTGCTGCTAGGCAGAAGTGGCAATGGCCGGATGAGAGGTGCCTGTATGTGTGTGCTGCTAGGTAGAAGTGGCAGTGGCCAGAGGAGAGGCACCTGTGTGTGTGCTACTAGGTAGGAGAGGTGGCGGTGACCGGAGGAGAGGCGCCTGTGTGTGCTGCTAAATAGAAGTGGCAGTGGCCGGAGGAGAGGCACCTGTGTGCTGCTAGGTAGGAGCAGTGGCCGGAGGAGAGGCGCCTGTGTGTGTGCTGCTAAATAGAAGTGGCAGTGGCCGGAGGAGAGGCACCTGTGTGTGCTACTAGGTAGAAGAAGTGGCAGTGGCCAGAGGAGAGGTGCCTGTGTGTGCTGCTAGGTAGGAGAAGTGGCAGTGGCCGGAGGACAGGCACCCGTGTGTGCTACTAGGTAGAAGAAGTGGCAGTGGCCAGAGGAGAGGTGCCTGTGTGTGTGCTGCTAGGTAGGAGAAGTGGCAGTGGCCGGAGGAGAGGCGCCTGTGTGTGTAAATTCCGGGCACAGTGTCATATAGTAAATGTGTGTAGCGCTGAGTGTGTATTATATACTGTCTCAGCGCCATAACTAGGTGTGTGCCAGCGGTGCCTGTACTGGGGACGCAGTACCACTGTCCACACGCGCTGCAATGTGTGTCCGCAGGGCACAGCCGGTCAGCACTGTACGGTGGGCACAGTCTGCTCCTTTTCCTGTTCCTTCCCGCGGAGATTACAGTGAGCTGCGGGCAGCAATGCTCGATCCCACCCCAGCAGCCGACCCTCATCACCGCCTTCCCCTCACGGAGGTTACAGTGAGCCACGGCATGGGCAGCAATGCCTGATCCCACCACCCTCCCTTACCATGCAGCCTGAGCAACCCGGAGTTTACAGTTCAGCCTGACAGGGTATGCGACTGCTATTGGGCCTGGGCTGTTTCCAGGTCCCACCGCTCCCCTGCACCAAGACACCTGTAGTGTCTTCCAGCGCCGGACTATAATTCCCACCAGCTCTCCCCGGAGCTAACTGCAGCGTGCTGTACAGTGCATGCTGCCTGAGCCCGGAATCTCAGATTTCCTTCCGCTGCAGATGACCTGTTCCTTCCCCGCCACCTGCTCAGGACCTAGGTTAGTGTAAAAGGGGCTCTATCTGCCGTAATGTGTAAAAATGGGACTCTTACCTGCTGTAATGTGTAAAAAGGGGTACTCTACCTGCCGTAATGTGTAAAAGGGGACTCTACCTGCCATAATGTGTAAAAGGGGACACTACCTGCTGTAATGTGACAGGCAGAGTACCCCTTTTAACACATTACAGCAGGCAGAGTCCCCTGCTGTAATGTGTTAAAAGGGGACTCTACCTGACAAAGGGGTCTATTCACGAAGCAGTGAAAACAGTGGAGAAGTGAGCTAGTGGAGAAGTTGCCCATGGCAACCAATCAGCTGCTCTGTATGATTTTATAGTTTGCAAATCATAAATGTTACTTCAAAACGGATTGGTTCTTCTCCACTTGCTCATTTCTCTACAGTTTTCACTGCTTCATGAATAGACCCCATAATGTGTAAAAGGTGACTCTGCTTGCCGTAATGTTTAAAAGGGGACTCTACCTGCCGTAATGTGTAAAAAGGGGAATTTGCCTGCTGTAATGTGTAAAAAGGAGACTCTGCCTGGTGTAATGTGTAGTAATGGGACTCTACCTGCCGTAATGTGTAAAAGGTGACTCCGCCTGCAGTAATGTGTAAAAGGGAGCTCTGCCTGCCGTACTGTGTAAAAGGAAGCTCTGCCTGCCGTAATGTTTAAAAGGGGACTCTACCTACCATAATGTGTAAAAGGTGGCTCTACCTGGAGTAATATGTAGAATGGGGTTCTGCATGGGGTAATTTGTGACAGGGGCTCTACCTGTCATAATGTGTAAAAGGGGTTCTACCTGGTGTAATGTAAGTGGTGCAGCGTAAGTTGAATAATGGAGACTATTGTGCAGCGTAATATAAATTGGTATTATTTTTGTGGCCACTCCCCTTCCCCATGAAGCCACAACCCTATATTTTGAAGCACGCCTACAGCGCGCACTGCCCCTATTTTACATATAAGGGGGGGGGGGGGCACTGATGCTATTACTTGCACATAGCACTAAAATGTCTAGTTACGGCAGTGATGGATATATATCATATTGTTACATTTCTGGATGCACAGTAACTTGTTATTAACCCATTGACAGTATTATATCAGTACCATATCTTGCTGTCACAGTACTGGTGTTCTGTGGGTCCGCCTGTAACACCGCACTTAGTGACTATATTCAGCCTAATACACCTTTTCCCAATATTATAGGTAAATATATAGTAGCTTAATTAGCCACGTCTGTACTGCAGCCATTAGCCTCACTCTCCCGCCAGTCGGTCCACATGCGGCTGCTCCGGGTAGGACCGCTCTGCACAACTGTATGTTACTAGGCGCTCTCACTGCCTCAGCCGCTCCGGGACACGCTGCTGAATGCGGATGGCTGTTAACCAGGCACTCTCACCGCACCAACCTTAGTGCAGCGACGTGTCACTCAGCACAGTATACTATAACACAGGGGCAGCCAACCCTGGTCCTCCAGAGCTACCAACAGTTAACATTTTCCAGGGCTCCTCACAGAATCACATGTTCAGTAATTATCTGCAGCCGTGGATCTTTTAAAATATGTCAGTGAGTAATGACTGCACCTGTGCACCTGCTGGGTGAGCTGGAAAATGTGAACGGTTAGTGGCTCTCGAGGACCAGTGTTGGCTACCACTACTATAACATTATAATCACATAAGCACTTTAGGATATTAAAAAGCAGTGGTATGGTAGCACGTAGCAGTCTCTGAAATGCCAACGTACGTTTCACATGCGGCTGCTTCATCAGGGCATCAACCAGTTGACAGATTTATATACCCCTCCCTTCAATTCTATTGGTTGCATTAATTTCAAATAAAATAATCACTTAACATTATAAACCTGTTTTTTCTAGAGGAACTGATTTCTTATACATTTATATAAATTCACCCCTATGAATCTTTGTTATGTTTAATCTGTGGAATGCGTAGTGCTGGTGGTTTGACATGCATGCGTCACTTCCCGGAAGTGCATCAGCAATGTCTGTGGAGTGCGGCTGTGAGAGCTTCTGGTTGGCATTTGGACATCATGGGCGCCGCTCGTTCTGGAGACAGAGTGGCGCGTTTGTGTACATTGCGCTGCTCCACATTTATTTGTGGATTAAAAATGTTCTTTTATGGATGCATTCATTTTTGGCAGAAGTGTGAGACAACAACGTCCGGTATACTTCCGGCTTCCGGTATAAGATTGTGTTTATTGTAAGATAAATATAACGATTTCCATTATTACAATTTGTGCAATTAATGATAGAACATCTGTATCTTTTGTTTATCATTCTCACAATTTTGGAATATTATATAATGATTATCAATCATGATGTCATTTACTGTATTTCCTGATTGGCCAGATCTCATTTAAATAGCAGGGTTTTTCACAGTTCCCACATGTCTTGACAAAGGCTCCTGAGAGCCGAAACGCATTGACAGAACTGGGCACTGTGATTTTGGATTTTATGATCAGCAACTTAAGGTAATACTCCACTCTTTACCTGTTTGGGGGTCCAGACTACCCCTTCCATGGTCATTTGTTGGCCTATTCTCGCTGGTTCCTGATTTTGTATTTTGGAATTTTGATTGTATATATTTGGATGTCAATTCACCCCAACTATGGGCTTTTTGTAACTAATAAACTTTTTTATCAAAGACTATATGAATTGGTGCATACCATTTTTATAAATTTTTGGATGATTGTCCGAGCCACTGGACATTTGTGGTTTTGTTAATTGGAAGTATATGAGAGAAACCATCTTGGACAGTGGGAAAAGAAACCCAGATAGGAGTACTACCATTGTTTGACCCGTGAATGTGGTACGCATTTTGAGTGTGAAAACATTTGTAAAGAAACCTTTCTATGCACATATCTCCTTTTCTTTTTCATCCACTAGGGGTCACTGGAGTACTCTTGGGATATGGATGGCTTTAGCAGAACAAGGCACTGAATATTTAAATTTAGTAACTCTCCTCCCCTCCATATTCCCAGAGTACCTCAGTGTTTTTTCTGTGCTCACAGCAGCGATAAGTACCATTTTAACCATGCTTCCTGTTCACTCCTGTTTCTCTTTCAGTTTTGGAAGATCCTGTCCTACAACACTACCCCACTGGATGGCGCAGGGGTGTTAGTGGGAATTTTGGATCAAGTTTCATATAGTACTGGCCACGTGCACTGCACTTGGGCCATATATGTATATATACACACACCTTAGTAACAATTTTACTGAGTCATGCAAGTTGTCTGTCTTTGTCAATTGTATTGTCTGTCTACATAATGAGTAAGGCACCAGCAAAAACAAAAAAGCAGTTTCACTGCAATGTCTGTAAGAGTGTGTTACCGGATAGTTCTACCACATGCACAGTATGTTTTGTGAATTCAGCTACAAATACAATTTCCACTCCGGTTTCAAATCCGGTTTCATCCCCGGATCCTCAATGGCCAATACTAGCAGATGTACTGGCTGGGTTGCAATCAGAATTGGCCGCCGCTCCACACGAGCGGGAAGCGGCAAGATCAGAGTCTCGGGTGAGACCGCCAGACCTACCGGAGGAGTCTCAGCCTTTGCAAAGGTCCAAGTCCACTTTGGATAGAAGGGATAAATTTAATTTGTCTTATGATTTACCAGTTTCTGCTATGTTGCATTCTGACGGTTCTATGCCAGACCTCACTGCGCAAGAGGAGGGTGAGGATGGCGAATTAGACCAGCAGTCAGATAGTGAAGATTTTGACAGCCCAAGCATTGATAATCTCATCAGGGTGGTGCGTCAGTCTCTGAAGTTTACAGAGACTGAGGAGCCTCTCACAAATGATGAGATGGTCTTTACTAAACGACACAAATCTCCAATGTGTTTTCCTGTTTTGGAATCTCTCAATAAGATGTTAGTAGAAACACTGAAGAATCCAGATAAACGTTTTTTTATACCTCGCCGATTTAAGTCTAGTTGCCCGTTTCCAGTGTCTGTGACATCTACATGGGAGAATCCGCCAATTCGTCTGTGTCAAAACTTACTAAAAAATTAACCATTCCAGTACCAACTGCTACTACGCTTAAAGACCCTTCAGACTGTAAAATAGAAGCTATGCTAAAATCCATGTATATAGCAGCAGGAGTGTTGCTTAGATCTGGGTTGGTTGGCATTTGGGTAACTAAGGCGCTAATTGGATGGATAACAAAACTCAAGTCTGGCCTACATGACGATCACCTTATACTTCTCGCTGATCAAATCTGTGAAACTGCTGAGTATCTATGTACAGCTTTTACTGACGTCTGTCAGCTCACTTCTCGCCTTTAATCGTTGCTAGTTATGGCACGACGAGCACTTTGGCTGCGTTCTTGGCAAGCGGAGGCAGAGTTTAAGAGAGGTATAGAGGCATTACCTTACGGTGGCGAGAAGTTGTTTGGTCCTGAATTGGACAAATGGATTTCTGAGGCCACGGGAGGGAAGTCTGTTTTCCTACCATTGCCTCCAACGGTACCTAGATGAAAATACTCTGGGACGGCGTTCAAATCCTTTAGACCTCAGCCATTTCGAGGCCGTGGTAGGGGAACAGCCACGCCTGGTAGACGAGGTCGAGGACATGGTTTTCAACAAACTACCACCAGTCATCAGGACACTAAGGTCACTGACAAGCCAGTGGCATGACAGGCTCCCAGCCCATCTCGGATCTCCAGTTGTGGGGGCACGCCTTCAGACGTTCCATTTGGCATGGTTCCAGACATCCACAGATGGGTGGATCCGCAATTTATAAGGTTACAAGATAGAGTTCGACTGTCTCCCGCCACGGCGGTTTTTCAAGACAGGACTGCCTGTATCGGACGACAAGAGGGCGGTTCTGCATATTACCATTCAGTCTCTGTTGGATTCAGCAGTTTTGATTCCGGTCCCTGTACACCAACAAGGTCAGGGTTATTATTCCAGTCTGTTTGTGGTACCAAAGCCGGATGGCTCGGTCAGGCCGATATTGAACTTAAGGGGCTCAATCAGTATGTCACTTACTATAGATTCAAGATGGAATCCCTGCGGTCAGTAATTGCAGGTTTAGAGCCACAGGAATTCATGATTGCGCTAGATCTCAAGGATGCGTACTTACACATTCTGATTTGGCCACCTCATCAGAGGTTCTTGCGTTTTGCGATACGGCAAAACCATTACCAGTTTCAGGCTCTACCATTTGGCCTCTCGTCAGCGCCTCGGGTATTCACCAAAGTGATGTCAGATCCCTGGAAGTGATAATAGTTCCATACTTGGACGGTCTGCTCATCAAAGCTCCGTCTCAACAGATGCTCCTCCAACATGCTTTGCTAACATACAATGTGCTAGTTCAGCATGGTTGGATTGTCAACTTCAAGAAATCACATCTGATTCCGTCTCAACGACTTCAATTCCTAGGAATGATTCTCGATACGGTAGATCAAAGAATTTTCCTACCAGAACAGAAAGTACAGAGTATTCGTCATCTGGTACAATTAGTGCTCAAGCCACGCACAGTTTCGGTACATTTGTGCATTCGACTGTTAGGCAAAATGGTGGCGGCTTTCGAAGCACTTGAGTTCGGAAGATTTCACACACGTCCTTTTCAACTGGATGTGCTCGTACAGTGGTCGGGCTCGCATCTGCAGATTCACCAGAGGGTGAGGTTGTCTCCACAAGCCCGAGTATCTCTACTCTGGTGGCTAAAAGTACACAATCTAACCGCAGGGAAACTGTTCGGCATCTGGAATTGGATAATTCTAACGACGGACGCGAGTCTCAGAGGTTTGGGAGCTGTGGTTCAAAATTGTCAGCTCCAGGGTCTCTGGGCGGATCACGAAAGATTGCTGTCTATAAATGTCCTGGAACTCCGGGCAATTTACAATGCGCTACGTTAAGCAGTGCACATGCTCCGGTCTCAGACTGTCCAGGTGCAGTCAGACAACGCGATGGCGGTCGCGTACATCAACAAACAAGGAGGAACGAGAAGTAGCTCGAATCCTCAATTGGGCCGAGCATCACCAAGTGATATTGTCGGCAGTGTTCATTCCGGGAGTGGACAACTGGGAGGCAGATTATCTCAGCCGCCGGGATTTTCATCCAGGAGAATGGGCATTAAATACAGAAGTGTTTCACATGTTGGTCTAGAGGTGGGATTAGCCACAAGTGGATACGCCCCAGTATGTGTCCAGAACGCGAGATCCAAAGGCAGTGGCTGTGGATGCTCTCACAATCGCGTGGCCGTACAGCCTTGTGTATCTGTTTCCACTGCTCCCTCTGTTGCTAAAACGGATCAAACATGAGTCCGCCACGGTCATACTAGTGGCACCTCATTGGCCTCGGAGAGCTTGGTTCTCGGATCTCCGCGGGCTACTCACAGATGATCCTTGGCCGCTCCCGCTATGTATGAACCTGTTTCAACAGGGTCCGTTCCTTTACCCCGATTTAGCGCGGTTGCGTTTGACGGGGTGGCTGTTGAGACTGCCCTCTTAAGAAGAGAGGGCATTCCAGAATCGGTTATACCAACCATGTTACGTGCTAGTTACGGCAGCTCATTATTACAGAATTTGGCGTGCCTATATAGGTTGGTGTGAAGCTCGGAAGTTTCCGACATCATCTTTCAAGTTATCCCGTCTTTTGCTATTTCTACAGACGGGGTTAGATGGAAGACTGCGTTTATCTACACTAAAGGTGCAGGTCTTTGCTTTGTCAATTTACTTTCAAAGACGTTTGGCTCTATTGCCGTCTGTACACACCTTTTTGCAAGGTGTCCTCAGAGTACAGCCTCCATTCATTCCACCTACAGCGCCATGGGACTTAAATCTGGTTTTAGATTTTTTACAGTCTTCATATTTTGAACCCTTACAACAAGTGGATATTAAGTTTCTCACTTGGAAAACAATTTTTCTCCTAGCCTTAGCTTCGGCAAGGCGTGTTTCAGATTTGGGTGCCTTGTCATGCAAGCCACCTGATAATGTCAAATATTACCTTTAAACGTAAGCTATATACTTATTACGGACTAAGTACGCAATTGGCGCAGTGAGTACCGTAAGGGTACGCACTTAGCGTAGCAGACGCTAGGTCGTGGGCGCGACGCACGAGCGACACGTACGCTTACGGACTCACGCTTCGTATCGAGCACGCTATAGGCGGCCCGAGTACCGTAATGCTACGCTAATGGCGTAGCGGACGCTGCACAGTGAGAGTGAGACACGAGTGGCGCAGACGCTCACAGAATGACACACAGTAAACCATATTAATAACACACAAAAAGGATATGCTTATACTGTAAGCCTTAGTACTGTAATACTACAATGATGTAACGCTTATTAACCTTGATAATATGAAAGCGGTTTGAGAGATTGAGACGCTCAGAAAACCCTTTGTAGTAACTAGTGAATACGCAAGACCTTGTTTGGATTTAAAAACCACTCCGGTTCTAACACCTTTGTGGATGCTTTAGAGTAAAAAGGGAAAAAACAGTACAGGTTATACACTACAGACTAACATAGAAATCTAAACAGAAATAACAAAGAATAATATAAACAAAAGCAAAGCGATCGCAAACACAAGCAAACAGAATGAGAACAGATGGCAAACACAAAGGATAACAAAATGGCTACAGAGAAATATACATACGTGGGGATGATTCGCAAGCGCGTCCTGGATCCAGCCCTCAGCATTCAATGAGAAAGCCTTTCAGAGAGAGTGAGTGACTGGCCCAGGCGATGGTGGTCCTTATATACACAGCATACATTCACAATACAATGGTCCCTATAATCTCATTGTTCATTGGACACAGGAATGTGTCTCTGCATTATAACAAAAGGTCAGAGGTGGGTTTGAACAGGTGGGCTGTGTCTATTTCCAACTGCTCAGGTGGGAGGTATCCTCAGGATTCCCGCCACATGGATAATGAACAGCAAATACAGTAAATGTCTATAAACTACTTTTGTACATAACTATACGCAGGAGCGAGCGATCGTTTCCTAACCAACACCGAAATGTTACAATTGAAATACTCTACAGCTGTATACTAGACACCACCTTTCAACCTTTATCTGACCCTTCATATCATGCAAAGAGGAATCCCTCTGTCCAGGAACCATTTACACTAAACATACTTGCTGACGTTGTCTAGGGGAATATTATCTATAAAACACACTATTTGGGTTAAATATGTTGCGATCGAGTCGCTCGCTAGACGCTCAGAAACTCTGCGGTAAATACACATCTCCATGCGCACGAGACGTTGGAGCGTCCCTTACTCAACCTGAGGGGATGCGTACGCACGGGGGAGTGGGTGCACGAGCAGCGGGCATGTGCATTGGGGTTAGTACCAGATATGTGGATCATGATATTTTTCGACTTTGACACACCGTATTTGGTGTTTTATAATGACAGAGCGGAACTTCGGACGAATCCCGCTTTCTTACCAAAGGTAGTGTCATCTTTTCACATCAATCAACCAATAGTAGTTCCTGTGTTAACAGTAAATTCTGGAACTTTGGATGTGGTACGCGCATTATGCGTTTATGTATCCCGAACGTCTACAGTTCGTAAGACGGATACGTTGTTTGTTCTCTATGATGCTGCCAAGATGGGTTGGCCAGCTTCTAAGCAGACCTTATCCAGATGGATTAAACTGACCATACGTCAGGCTTACCTTCATGCTAGGTTACAGCCGCCTACATCAGTAACAGCTCATTCCACACGTGCTGTGGGAACGTCATGGGCAGCGAGTCGTGGAGCTTCTACGACACAGCTTTGCAGTGCGGCTACATGGTCTTCAGTGCACACGTTTGTGCACTTTTACAAGTTTGATACGTTTGCGGCATCAGCATCTAGCTTTGGCCGCCTAGTGTTACAGGTGCCAAACAGCTCTCCCGTCCAAGGGGGAAGCTTTGGTACGTCCCAAGAGTA